>NW_026126327.1:0-55250 GCF_943737965.1 Phodopus roborovskii
GCGCATAATTCTTTGCTAACAGTAGGCCAGTTTTAAGATCTAGATTGTAAAAAGAACTATAAAAAAACTTAAATCCCAATAAATATATAGTCTAAAGTACTTGATAGACACCTTTAAAATTATGAGCAAAACAAGGATAAGAGACAAGTGAACGTGAGTTAGGGAAGCCCAGAACCACAGGCAACTAAGGAATCCGGAGAGCTGTAGAAATAGCCTTCTTCAGGGAAGAGCACATGAATTTCCTATCCAATACTAAATGGATATCCTTGAAAACATACATACAGCCTAGTACTAGGGAAAGCTCCAAAAATCCACAAGGATGACCCAAACTAAGGATCTAAGCAATCGTAGGTACCTTAAATGCCCTTCCCCTATAATGAGATTGATGACTACCTTAAATGCCATCATAGAGCCTTCATCCAGTAGCTGATGGAAGCAGGAGCAGAGATTCACAGCTAAGCACTGAGCCAAACTCCTTGGAATCCAGTTGTAGAGAGGGGATAGTGATGAACCCACAGAAACAGCTGATCTGAGCAAGTGGGAGCTCACATACCCTAGACTGACAGCTGGAGAACCTGTATGAGAACAAACCAGGTCCCCTGTACATGGGTGGCTGTCAGTTGGTGTGCTTGGGCAGTCTATGGGGCTTCAGGCGGTGGAACTAGTATTTATCTCTTGTGCACAAGTTTTGGGAGCCCATTCTCTGCGAAGGGATATTCTCTCAGCCTAGATACATGAGCAGGGCTTAGGTCCTGCCCCAAATGATGTGATAGACTTTGATTATATCCCATTGGAGGCCTCACCCTCCCTGAGGAGTAGATGTTGGATGGGATGGGAGGATGAGAGGAAGAGGGAACTGGGATTGGTATAGAAAATAAAATTGTTTTTAATTGAAATAAAAATTGCAAAATAAAACATATGCACAAGAATGTATGTTATACTTATATATTTAGGAATGTACACATTATTTACATTATATGTTTATGTATACATTATAAACACATGCATATACATCTACACACACACCTATATACATACATACATACATAAATACATACATACATACATAAGTTGATTTAAAAGTATGCCATGGGTTTGAAAGTCCAAAAGGAAAGTTTATTTATGGGCAGGTCGAAGAAACAGAAGAAGGTGTAATTTCATTATAATCTTGAAATAACAACAATAATAAAAGAAGAAATACAAATAGTCAACAAACATTTTTAAAATATTACTCTCTAAAGCCATCAGAGAAATTTAAATTTAAAGTACGTTGAGATTGCATCTTATCACAATCCAAGGGCAAACTTGAATAAAAATACTAAGCAAATGTTGGTAAGTATGTGAGGAAGAATGGGTTTTTATCAATGATAATAGAAATCCCCATGTGTGAAGTTACTTTGGAAGTCATTATGTATTTTGTTGTATGGTCTTAATTAATGACATATTAGAAAGTAAGATATATGGATTTACATGAATGCAGTAAGATAACCTTTATGAAAACTAATATTTTTAATATTTATTTATTGTAAGTTCCATCATTGCCTAGTTGAATTTGTTTAAATTATCTGAAATAGACATTATTTGTTTCAAAACTCATAACTACAAGTAGATGCAGTGTATAATTTGCAGTTAATGCCTTATAAACAACTTATAAATTAAAACAAATATATTTTAATACATAATTTAATTTTCTTTCAAACTTGTTGATATGGTTTTGAATCTACATTGATTAGACATCCATTTCAATGAAGTCTTACTAATAATAAATCACTATGTTTTTAACTGAGGAATACTGGATGCCTGCATTATTTTTTCTTTTATTGCACCCTTTGTTTATTTGTATTAATTTCTTCGTGAAAATAGATATTAATTCCTAGTACCATGAAAGCATAAATAAATATATGCCATTGTTTGTTCAAGAGTATAGAGGAAGCCAAGAATATATAACTTTGAGTGCTTATTAAATCAAAAGAACTGTTTTGCAAGCATTGATGAATGAAATTGTATGAAATTGGAAAGCTTCTGCAGTGTACAGGAAAAAATTCAAAAGGGTGAATAGACAGCTTATAGAATAGGAGATAATCTTTTATATATATTCAACTGATGGAAAATTATTATTTATAATATATAAACAAGTAAACAAAATAAACATCTATCTACGTTATTCAGTAAGGGATGGGTAAAAGAAATAAATAGTTCTCCAGAGAAAATTCACTAATGAACAACAAGTATAAGGAATCACAAATTTATATTTCCTGCGTCACTTTTGAAATGCAACTGAAACTATATAGCATTTCATCTCAGTATGAACGATTATTGAGTAAATAAATGACAGCAAACACTGGAGAGAATGTGAGGAAAGGACTGGTGTGAAGTCACACTGCAGGTGAGAATGGAAGCTAGTGCATTCAGTATGGCTATATGTTGAAATGAGTAAACAGAATAAAAAGAACAAATTTACTAAAAGTATTCAGATCAATAAAAAACACACATGAAAGTATATGATTTCATATTTATGTGAAATAATGGGCAAATCCAATTTAAAACTGGATGATGACTTAAATTTCCAAATATAGTCATAACTTCAATAACTGATATATTATCCTTAAAATCTATTTCATGAGCAATAACAATTCAGTCCAATGAACTATAGGATCAAATTATTTTGTTGTGTTTAAATAAGTCCTTGCAAAGTTATTGAATTCTGTTGAAGCCACTACTCTCAAAATTCCTTTGAGTGCTCTTTTAAAAGCAACAAGAACACTGGGAAATTCAAAGGCAAGCTTGTGCTTTTATTTATCTCCATATTTCAGCCCTCCAGTTCATAATCTGCAGAATACAGCGCATATAACAAATCAGTAATCATATTTAGCTAACAGATCTTAAAAAGCTACAGTCAAGTATTAGGGGATGACATTTGATATAAATGGATTACTTTGAGGTATACAGTTGGTCTTTCATTTGTCTGGAGAAAAACTAGTACAATTTTTTATGTATATAATTTTAATTTTACTGAACTTTTAATCACAGTTATTTATTTTATTTTCATATGAAATACCTTCCTCATAAACTGAAAATTTTTGCACAACATATCTGAACCATAAGTCAATTTATAGTTTCTGTCTACTGCTAATGATATTCATTGTGATCATAAGTTGCTCACATTTATTTACTACTGAAATACTAACAAATTCAACATTAACGTCCTTGCCTGTCAGTGTCATATACATGTACCAAATATAATATAACCTGCATTTCACAATGTTGACATAAACCTTGTTAAATGAATATTAGGCAGCATTTACTATCCGATGTAATGGCTAGAGTTTCTTTGCCAAAGAAATGTGAAGAAAACATCTTCATAGAGCACCCAGTAAACATCCAGTAGAACAAAGTTCTTCAGGTGGTTTTGCCTGCCTCCCTGCCTACTACCTTCCCTCCTTTTTTCGCTTCCTTCCTTTCTTCTTTCTTTCCTTTATTTCTTCCTTCTTTCTGCACTTTCCTCTAATTTTCTCCCTCATTCCTCTATTTCTTTATTTCTATTTACTCAAGTGACAGTAATGAAGACAGGTTGGTTCCTACTGAACATTATACTTACTCCCTGTATTAGTGCAATGTAAACATTTTGAAAATATAACAGCCAAGGAACTGGAACAAAAGTTATAATGGCTTTCTTAGTCTCCGTTGCCATGGAAGCCATAGTATCTCACTTTATTGACTCTGACTTAAGTTCCAAATTCCTATCCAGTTCCAGAAGCACTGCCTTAACTCCCTCAAATGCCTTTGGGATTTCCTTGATGATATTCACATTCTTGGTGCTGTAGTCCTAAAGACTTACAGTTTCTTGAAGGTTTCCTAAAGGGAACTCAAACGGCATTTTGCTTATTGCCTTTATATTTTAACCTGCTTCAAATTTCTATTGAGGTGTGACTATCATTCTGAGTATATGAACATCTATATTACAAAATATCAAGTTATTCTACATTTAAAAATATTCATTTGAGCTGTTTGTATTTCTGACTAAAATTGACATAAAAGAAGAATTTCCAAGTGTATAATTTATGTTTTCCAAATGAGTTGGAAATACAATAAAATACAGAAAAATATTTTTAATTGAAAGAAAAGTCTGGAAGCGAAAACTTTTCCAAACAGTTCATGTATTTCCCATTAAGAATGCTTTGCCAGGTGGTGGTGGTACACGCCCTTAATCCCAGTAGTTAGAAGGCAGAGACAGGTGGGTCTCTGTTATTTTGAGGCCAGCCTGGTCTACAGAGTGAGTTCTAGAACAGGCAGGACCACACAATGAGACCTTGTCTCAAAACCAAATCGTAATTTTTGCTGTAATTAAAATATGAGATATTGATTAAGACATCTGTTTTGTATGGCTTACTCCTACTATGATGAAACACCATGACCAAAGGAACTTGAGCACGAAAGGGTTTATTTGGCTTACATTGTCATATCACTAAACATGGTTGAAGTCTGGGCAGTAATTCAACCTGGGGCAAGATCCTGGAACCAAAAAAATGATGTATAGGCCTGAGAGCAGTGCTTCTTACTGGTTTGAACTCTGTGGCTTGCTCAGCCTGTATTTTTATATATACAAAACCCAGAATCACTAGCCAGGAATGGCCATATCTGGATTGGCCTGGTACCTCCCACCATCCATCACTAATTAAGGAAAAACTCTACTCCCAGAGCTAATGAATTTCCTTCCATTCAGATAATGCAGTTTCTGTCATGTAGACATAAAAGTAATGAGAGAAATCTCTCACAGATTTCTTCTAGAATAATCATATTGAATTAACACATAGGTGTTTATATTTTCAGGCTATAAATAATACAAAAGTGTTTCTGTATTATTGTTATGTTAAGCACATATGTTTCCACTTAAGACCAGGTTGCACAAGTAAACTAGATATATCAAAAAGTTCTTTAAATAGACCTAAATATAAAGCACAAAGCAAAACATCTCTGAGTATACAAACAAAACAAAACAAAATAAAAGTATTTAAATCTCACTATTTAAAGCTCATAATTTCCCTTATATGCAATTTTGGGGAGATCATATTAAAAAGGGTGATATTGACATGTACTAGTAAGGGGTTCAGGTATCACAATAATAATTTTCTCATGATAAAAAAGCTGAGGATCTACAGGATGTTTAGTTCTTCAGGCTAGATATCTTAGCAGGTGCAGTCTAGTCATCAAGTCCTGGAGAATTCCTACAGATCAGCTAGTTTTCAGTGTGCATTGAAATTCTGAAGACACTGGATACAATAATGGCTGTAGCATCAGCTAAATATAATAAAGTTGACAAAAAAGATTAGTCAAAAGACCCACAATATAATGTTAGTTGTTAACTCTAAAGTACTATTTTTCTTATAAAAGGTCCATATTCTTTTACTCCCACTCCATGGCACCACAGTTCCATTTTGATTTTGTTGTGGTTGAGAAGTCATAAATAGCTTCATCATTCTGCCTGTCACATTATTGTAGATGTAAAGGTTTGAACCATTGCATCCTAAGATACAATGGATACCTTAATGAAAAAGAATACTGAGCTTCTCTTATCTAACTTCCTTTCTTCTCTGCCAGAACTCCATGGACAGAGATAACCCCATTGGCTCTCATTATTCTTAAAACACAAGAAATTTACTTCAGAAACTTCTCTTTCAAGTTCTCTCTCCAAAGAAAACAATATATTTATAGAACCTCGTTAACCTATGATTTTGAAAGAATTATTTGTATTCTTTTTATTGATTGCAACAAACAGCACAGAATCTTAACCAACTGACTTATGTCTGGTATCCAGACAAATTGCCTTCTACATTAATAGACTGTAATTATATAGTATCAATCCATAACTCTTAATTATGCTTCATTTAAATCATTTCCTTTGTTGTGACCATATTTAATGTAATAATGTAAAAATGTGTAAGTCTAACAAGAAGCCTGAATTCAATTTAACCACTGGTACTATACTATTAATATGTTGAAGTCATTTATACACACATACACACACACAAACACACACACACACACAAACAGAGAGAGAGAGAGAGAGAGAGAGAGAGAGAGAGAGAGAGAGAGAGAGCCTAAAAAGCTCTCTGTAGTATATAGTGACTTTACTTTTGTTTTATTAAATCTTGACTGAGGATTCAGAAAAGCAAAGTCAGTCATATGCCTTAGAATCCAGGCACACTTCGTTAATTCCAGCAGCCAGAAACTAGGAGGTATACACCTTTAACCCTAGGACTCAGGAATAAGAGGTAGACAAATCTCTGTGAGCCCATGGCCACCCAGATCTACACAAGGGTTAATCAGTCCAAAAGAGAATTATAAAATTCCAACATTAGGGAAGTATATAAGAGAGAAGCAAGGTTTCACTAGACACATTCATTCTCCAGCCATGCTGAAGAGAGGTTAATGTCTGAAGCTTGGTGAGAACTCATGGAAACAGGATCAGCCTGAGGTAGAGGTAAGAATCTAGTGCCCATCTGCTTTGCTTTTCTGATATTCACTTTGAAGTTTGAACCTCAATATCAGTCCTGGGTCATTTATTTTTCATGTTACAGTAGTATGAATACCCATTAGCTCATTAAATTATTTAAATTTTCTTGGAAAGAAGTAGTATAGTACTTGAAATTTCTTGATAAAATCATAATATTCACAAATATTGTTTTGTTAAAAGCTGGACTGAATTTCAGAATATGTATTAAACAAAAAGCCTTCTTAGGCTATGGAATAATAATTTGTGGAATTAGGCCATAGTATATATGTGTCAAAATCCTATCTAAATGGTTTCTGTCTCTATTTCTGCCTTAGTCTCAAGTGGCAATAAAAAAAATCCAATGTACAAATCATTGTAAACCTCCTACTTCACAGGTCAGTCCCTTTCCTTAGTTAAGTCATTTGGAGTAATGACTTGACAGATTTAGATGACCCCTCCAGGAAGGCATCACCCTACATATAGAGTTGGGGGAGGTGGAATAGAAGGGTGGTTGGGGGGCATGGGAAGGTGGAAGAGAGGGAAGTAGGGAGGGACAGAGAGGGAATGATTATCGATATGTAAAATAAGAAAAATAAATAAAATATAAAACAAATAAAAATATAGTCAATATTTTATTATCTTTGCCAACACTGTCATTTTACAAAACACTAAGAATTATTCCTCTAACTATAGTTAGTCATTTTTGCATTTTATTTTCTTTTACAGTATATTATGTGTATTTGGCTGAATGGATGTATGTACACCACAATCATGCAGAAGCTTGGACCGGTCAAAAGAGACACTGTATTTCCTGTAACTGGAGTTATTCATGGTTGTTAAGCACCATGTGAGTGCTGAAAGATGAAACCTGGATCCTTAAGAACACATGACATTAACTGCTGACTTATCTCTCTGACAACTTATAGTTAATATTTTTTAATTAAATCTTTAGTGTTTTACTTTATTCTCCACAGCATGTAACAACCAGAACAAGGCACTAAACTTCTATATAATTTTGAAAATTTTAGGTTCCACATACGAGAGTGTGTATGTGGTACCTGGCTCATGTAATTTCTCTTTCTACATTTCTGTCACTGTGATTTTAAATGACAGTATCTCTTCCATTTCTTGATAATTTTCCGTTGTGAATATGTACTGAATTTCTTCCTTTGTTATCATCTGGTGAGCACATTGATTTATTGCATGCTGGCTATAGTGAATAGAGTAGTGCTGCCATAAATATAGACTCAGGCAAATCTAAAGAAATTATTAAATATCATTCGTAATTATTGCTACACCTGGCAATAGTAACAAGTCTGGGTCACCTAGTAGTTTTATTATTTTATAAGACTCTGTATTATTCTCCACAATGTCTGTAATAATTTTTGTTCCCACCAACCAACAGTGTGAAAAGGTTCTGTGATGTCTACATCTTCATCAATATTTGTTACCTTTTTCTTTTATAATTGTAATTTTAATATAAGCTGTCCTTGAACTCACTATATACATCAGGCTGGCCTTGAAATCAGACAAATGCTTGCCTCTGCCTCCCAAGTGCTGGGATTAAAGGCATGTGGCACAGAACCAAGCTAATCTATTAATCTCTTCCTTTCTTCCTTTTTTCCTTCCTTCCTTCCTACCTACTTTCCTTCTTTCCTTTCTGTCTTTCTTTCCTCCTTGTTTTCCTGCTTTCTTTATTCTATTTCTTCTTCTTCTTTAAACATTTTATCCTGTTTTTATTTATCTCACAAGCCTACATACATTTTTGAACACACTGGAAACCTTTTAGAGGTTTTACAACATCTGAAGCAGTCTTTACTCATCTCTACCTTTTTCTAGCCACAAGTTTTTTCTGCTAAATAACATTGCTAAAATTAAAACAGCAGCTGTTTTAGCCACTGTCTTTCCAAGATGGTGGGGATATATTTACCACTAGCACTGAGAGCTGTGCTCACTGCCTTGGCCTATGCTGTCATCAAGCAGCATGCTACGAGCTTGGAGATGTGGTCAGTGCTACTGCCAACTGTTTATACACACCATTCAATTGTTAGTAGGGATTCTTAAAAGGGCCTTGCAGGTTTTTTTTTTCTGCTTATTCTGAGTCAGGAAGACTCCCTTAAAGAAGCCACACAAGCCTCTGCTTGTCTCTAGCAAAACAGAGCCCACACCACACACCAGAAAAATGCTGTGATGAAGACACATTGCTTGTCTCTGTTCTTTTGTTTCTAAAATCCCTTTTTAAGCTTATGTCAAGTTTTAAATGGAAGTTCTTAATACCCATATTTCAAGCACCATTTTGTTCTTTTGTTTTGTGTAACCACCATAATTGGTGATCTTTCATATTCTTTTATATTGTAGTAGGGCATTTGCATACTTTCTCTTAAATTTTATATTTAGTTCTATTTTATTTTATTCTACCATTTAAAAAAATTTAATCATTTTATGTGAAGAAGTGTTTAACCTGCATGTTTATTCGTGTATCACACATATACTACAGCCTGAAGAGTCTAGAAGAATGTCATCTGCTGACATCCATTGGTATCAGGAATGCATGTGGTACACATACATACTTGCAGGCAAAGGACTTACACACATAAAAAAAATTAAAAAATTCTTAAAGTGAACATAATAAAACCATGTTTACCTATAAACCCTATGGTGGTTTCAAATCACTTGAGTGTAATCAGCAGTGTCATATGTTGTAAGCTTGATTGGGAGTATGACAATGCCAACAGATGGAAAAATATTAAAAACAGAGAGATTGTGGGTAATTTCACAAGTCATAGTACTGTAGTGTTCACAGGAACCACAGCAAAGAAACAGATTATTATATAATAAAATAATAAAGCTATCCTTGTCAAAACAAAACATAAGTTAAATCACTTTAAAAACCATCATAAAAAATAAGGGAATGATATCTTTCCCCATCCACAGAAGGCTAAGACAAGAGGAACATCATGTTTGAGGTCAGTGTGCAAAGGATTTTAAATCCCCCATGCATTTGCTACATTTTATGACCCTAAAAGTTCAAAGTCCTTCTTGTGTCTTAGTCTTATCACACTTACACATTCCATTTCCTCATTATTAAAATGTTTTTTTCAAAAGCAAATTCCACCAACTCATTTGAATTTCTCAGTACTATATATTTGCAACGAATTAATAAGTGTTCTGGTTATTTTGCAGTTGTTAATACATCCAACTTTTCCTGCTCTAATTTCCAAGGACGCTTTGCATGTGCCTTGGTTAGGTAAGAAAAAATAAATACATATTTTGCTTCCTAAAAAACATAAAGAAATTGGGCAACCATATAGCATCCATTCATTTTCTGTTACATTCTAAATGAACATTGAACAACTTACTAAATAAAATCAAAGGAACATCTGAAAATGTAAAAGAATGAGGAGAAAATTGTAAAAATCATTGAAGTGTGAAAATATTAAACCAGAAAGTAGTGATGATAACCTAAACATAAAAATGAAAATTTTTTATACAACAGCAATATACCAGGACTACTAAGGGAAACTCTCTTTTTAATCAGTCTTTATCTGTCACACTTGATACATTTTTACATCACTTTTTGCCTTTTTGTCAGAAGAAATTCTGTTAAGTTAAAATGAATAATATTCGCCTTTAATTTTTCCCCTTAGTGATCCATTGACCCCTTTACTATGCTACTTCTCCTTAAGCTCCCTTGTCTCTTGTATCAGAGTTAGCCTCATCATCTCTCTCATGTTTCAATATCTGGAGAATGAACTCAGCCTTACCATTTTAACAAATGTCAGGATAGTGTTTACTGTCTTAAAGATTATACTTAGATATCATACCATCAAAATTAGATGCTAGTTACTCACTGGAGAAAACTTTGCCCATATTTCTTCAAGATTTGAAATTTTAACTTAATTATTAAATTACTACACCTCTTTAAAAACATTGAAAGTATATATATATATATATATATATATATATATATATATATATATCTCCAAGTGAGAAATTGAAAGTAAAAATAAAGAATATTTTTAAACTTTTTTTTCAATTCATTCTTTGCATTTTTCACATCATGCATCTTGATCCCATTTATTTCTCCCTTCATATTCACCCTCTGCTCTTGCAAACTTCCCCCAATAATAAAGTAAAACTTGATAGAAAAAAAGAAAAGAAACAACAAAGGAAAAAGCTTATGGAAGCTGTAGTGTGATACAAAGTGTGATGCAGGAAACACTTTTGTCTCTGTATCTCATTACTTGCAAGTGTTCATTGCAGAGAGCAATTGTTCTAGTTCAAGGCCTCTGTTTTTGTTTTGTTTGTTTGTTTGGTTTTCTACACTATTTAACCTTGTTCCTCACTGGGAATATTCTTGGATATCCTGTTGCTGCCAGTGTCATGGAGATCCTGTGTCTTTGGGTCTGCAGGACCAGCTTCTAATGCTCTGGCATATCATGGATGGGGAGGATGTTGGCGTGGGAAAACTTAGAACCCTGGTTCTATGCTTGAGTAACTGCAGGGTGGGTCAGACTTCCAGCTAGCCACTGTCCTCATAATATGGGTGAGCTCTCCAACGTTGCCCAGGATAGTTAAACCCTTGCAGCAATGAGCAAGGGGTGAGCCCAATTTCCTGTCTTCATGCCTTCAGGCTGCAGCTGATAAGGGGAAGGGCCTGCCTGATCCTTTCACAGGCAGCAACGAAGGAAAGGTAAAGGGGAATCTCTCCCACCAAAGCAGCTGTCTGACCAACATGTAATGGAGACACCTTGCCCATGCTCACAACTGAAGGAATGACTTATCCACACCTCTATCAACAGGGTCACCTCTACTGTGCTGCCCACATGAGTTTCAAGGGCCATTCTCCTGAGTGTTGCAGTTTCTAAGGGGAGGGTTATCTCCCTCGGCAGCTGGAGGCTATAGGGAAAAGGGGAGAATCTTTCTCTAGCTTTTACCACTATACTCCAGGTGAGGGAGGTGGTACCTGCTATGGCCCTCTGACATCCTTAAGGCTTGCTCATCTCCCCCACTGTCTACAGAGTCAACTCTACTATGCTGCTTGGGAGAGTTACAGGTCCTGGTCTCTTGAGTATTGTAGATGGTAAGGTCTCTCACTGCTGCAGGTGGTGTGGTGAGGGGAGGACATATTTTCTCACCCATGCCACCACCATATGGCATTTGACAAGGTCGTGACCTGTCCTCTCATTCTCCCACCCTCAGCACAGCTTGCTCATGAACCTGTGAACAGGCTCAGCTCTATTGTGCTGCCCAGATAAGGTGTCAGACCGTTTCTCCTGAGTGTTTCAGGCAGTGAGGGGTAGGACCAGTTCTCCCTAGTGTTGCAGCCAGAGAGGGGTGGGGTCATCTCTCAACAGCCTTTTCCTCTCTGCCTTTGGTCGTAGCAGGTATCACAGATATCAACAGAGACTACTTAAGAGTCATTATCCTAGACATGGGCCCCAGCAGCAGCTCAGACCCAGATATCACCATGTCCCTGGGTGGCAATCAAGGCACACACCCCAGCCTGCTCCTCACCTATTTCACCTCTTCATATATGCCCCGGTCCACAGGGCATAACCTTCCTGCCTTTATCTCCCATACCACACCACACATTGGCTCACCATCGTAGTGATCATCTGCCTGGCAATGTAAGGTGCCTGGTAGGCCAGTGCTTTTTCCTCAAAGCTACAGGTAGACCACCCCAGGCCAATATATGGCTCTCCTTGTCCCACTTAGTCTGTCATAGAAATGGGCAGCACCATTCCTTATCAGAAAGAGATCATAATAGCACCAACTCCTCAGTCCCAGTGTCTCCTGGTTGGTGTGGAGGTGTTGCTGGAGTCTTTTGGCTAAAAAGCCTGAAAAATATTTTTAAAATCAGTAAATAGAAAGATAAGTATGAAGTTCAAGGCAAGGGATCTTTAAAAGAAAGATTATTGATTTTATTTAAAAGAACAACAAAGTCTGAGGGGAGAACAAGGATCTAAATAAAAAATAAAGTTATATTTTGTAATAGAACCTTGAATGGGCTGCAAAGTGATTTTTAAAAAGTAAATTGTCCATCTTCATCTTTTTAGCAGACCATCTGTGGCAGCCTCCCCTTCTGTCACCAGAACAGCAGATCATACAGATTTCTCCTAAAACCTTCCATTACCCCATTTTTTGACTCATCCATCACTTAGTGAAGGCACTCCCACGAAGCAGTCAGATTAGGCCTGTGAGAGAATCAGCCTTCCTTGAACACCCAGTCCTGTTGTCTCAGCTTCCAACTCTCTGAGGTACTCCCAGGAAAAGCTCTGACCACACTGGAAGGGGAATCAGGTAAGCTATATCACTCACCCTCCCATCCTTCAATTCCAATCACACAGTCTTATGCCCAACTCTGTAGCAAATCACATTCTATAGCCTCTTCTTCCTCTCTGTACCCATTCTCAGAAGTCTATGCAGATCCTGAAGGCACACCCAGACTTTCTCACTCATCGCCACCCTGTCAACACCCTCCTATAACCTATCCCCATTAAGCTCACAATATCTAGGAATACATTCTACACAGTATTCCCAGTGGCCACACCTCCCATTATCTCAGAATTATTTCCTACCAGGAAAGCCAAAAGAGCATAAAACATCAAGGAATGGGACACTTATTTCAAAAATATAATTACACACATGTGCTTAGAAATTAGTATAACTGTACATTGTTGTACAGTGATCATGGTCTTGACAATCCTAGGGTGTTTATGACTATGTCTACTAAATATTTCTGTCTTCCTTTGTTTTGTTTGATAAAATATTTATACAAAGCAATTTGGGGGGCAGGAAAAGGTTCATTTTACTTATAGTCTACAGTTCATCATCAAGGAAAACTGAACCAGGAACTTGGAGTCAGGTACCACAGGAGAAAGCTGCTTACTTGCTTCCTCCCAAGCTCATACGGTTATTCTTTTTTTTAGTATAGCTCATACATGCCTGCCAAAGGAGGATCCATGCCCACAGTGGCACGGACTATTGTTTATCAAATATCTGTCAAGAAAATGCCCCACAGACATGCTCACCTGCCAGTCTAATGTACCTAATTATTTAATTGAGATTTTCTCCTCCCATGTGTATAACTGTGTGCCAAATTGACAAAAAAAAAAAAAAAAAAAAAAAAAAAAAAAAAAAAAAAAAAAAAACTATGACAACTCCTAGATCCTAGACTAGATTTTACAAAAGTACTCAAGTAATTTATGAACTTACTGGAAATTTCTGAAATCTCTCCTGTTTTCTATCTTTGCCAAGAGATAGCACTGAAATCCCTTTTTGTTTTAAATTTCTTTGTGAATGTAGCATTTGCCTCCTTGGCTTTGATTTGTGTTTTTCTGACAAAGTGTTTACATTCAAGCTGGGTATGTGGGCACATAGTACTCAGGAGGCTGAATCCAAGTTTATCCTTGATTATATAAAAATTTCAAAGCCAGTCTGAACTAATGGGTGAGAACTTGAGAGAAAGGGAGGGAAGGAGGAAAGGATGGAGGAGAGGGGAGGGGAGGAAACAAAGAGAGAATTTAAGTTCCTTTTTATGTTAATGTTTATTATTAATTTATCTTGAAATTCTTATTAATTTTGTTTTGGTTAGTTTTCCTTGGATCTGTAGAAGCTCTTTATATAATTCTCACTCATTTTGGTTTTTGTCATATGTATTACATATTTCCTATGTAGTGTTGAATGGCCTTATTAATGTGTTGGTGTCCTTTGAACAAAGACATATTCATTATTTAATGAACTTTCAATTAATAAATATTTTATTGGTGTTTCTAATTTTAGCCATTCTGGCAGGAATAAGAACATATCTCAAAGTTGTTTTGATTAGCATTTCCCTGATAGCTAAGGATGTGGAGCACTTGCTTAAGTGTCTTTCAGCCTTTTTGATTTCCTCTATTGAGAATTATTTCTTCAGTTCTGTACCCCATTTTTTAATGGGGTTAGTTGGTGTTTTGTTGACTAGTTTCTTGAGTTCTTTGTATATTTTGGAGATCAGCCCTTTGCCAGGATGGAGCCCTCAACTAATGTCTGTTGGAAACAGGAGCAAACACCCATACATAAAAACTGAGTCAAAGTAGAACCCAGATGCAGATGGAGAGGACAAGGCCAGGCTGAAGCAACACATAGAGACAGCTTACATGAACAAGAAGGACCTAAAGGGCCACCAGACTGATAGCTGGGAAACCAGCATGGGACTGACTCAGGCCCCCCTGAATATGTGTGTCAGCCAGAAGTACTGTGCAGTCTAAGGGACATCAGACAGTGGAGGCAGGATGTATCCCTGGTGCACAAAAGGACTTTGCGAACACATCCCCCATGGAGGGATAACTGCCTTAATCTAGGGAAGGAGAGAAGCTCTAGTCCCTAGTTCACATGACATGTCAGATCTACATGACCCCAACTGAATGGTGTTCCCCTTCATATACAATTGGGGTGGGGGGATGGGAGGGGTGGGTGGTTAGAGTGCATGTGAGAGGGCACAGAGGGTAAAAGGAGGGAAGGAGGGAATGAAGGAAGGAGGGATGTTAGGAGGGAGAGGGAACTGGGATCGACATGTAAAATAATAAATTAAATAAAAAAAATGCTTTGACTCCAAAATTTAATTTCAAGGACAAGTTGCTGGGGAAAAGGATTTCTATTTTTGTTTCCACAGAAAATGAAAAGCTGTGGATTCCTTCCAGAATAATATGGCTTGATCAAGCCAGAGAGCCTGAAACAGAGTACCAGGTGATTCTACATTCAAAGCAGCTGCACAAAGCAGCCTTACAGACTACAGCCAGGATTTCTGCATCTTCTTAGAAGCCCCATGACAGAGCCACTTACCAGCAGGAAGTAGTTTGGAAATAACGACGTCCAAATTCCCAAATATTGTCTATAAATATTTGTTTTCATTTAAATGGACTTGGTTATATAAAATAAATATATAAAAAAAGAAATATTTTATTTTAGATTTTGTAGATCCATGTCTTAAAATCTTAGTCACAGGATGTGACATTATTGGGAGGTGATGGAATCTGTAGTCAGCAGGATTCAAAAGAAAGAATCTAGGTTATGAGGCAAATGCCTTTGAAGGAGATACTGGAAGCAAAAGTCTACTGCCTCTGCTGTCTTCTATTCCTTTTTCTCTCATGTTCTTGTTCCCTCTCCTTTTCATTACATACCTCCAAACACAATGTGATCATCTGCCATATTTGCCTATCAATAATGTACTGTCTTTATTACAGGCCAAATCCAACAATAAGATTAATATGGAGTGAATCAATGAATCTAATAGTTGATATGAAAAAAATCTACCTGCTTTTATGTGGTTTGCCTCAGGTTTCAATTGCAATGAAGGAAATCCAGCTATGATATGTAATTGTTTTAGTCAACTTAACTGAATTTGGAAGAACCCTGGAGATATCCTTTGTATATAATGTGCAATTGTTTACAGGACTGTTTGCCTAAAGAAAGAAGGGCCTTCCTAAATATAGATGTTTTCATTCTACGGACTGATGTACAAATCTGAGTACCAAAGAAAGGTAAGAACACTAGCACTACTTTTCCTGGATTAGAAAATTCTGTTATATTCACTTGCTGGTATTAATTCTACTATTCCTATGAAACCAAAATAACCTGTTCTTTTTTAAACAATTGCCGAGAATAAATCTTTCTCTGTCAGGAATTTGTTCACAGCAACAGCAAAAACAACTAACAACAAAACTAACAAATGCACCAACTAATGAAACCAAAAATAATTTATGGTTAGTAGATGTAGCTTCTATTTAAAACAACTTTTATTTTTTAATTAATTTATTTTATTTTATATAACAAAGTCCAATTAAATGAAAACAAACATTTATACACAATATTTGGGGATTTGGGCATCGTTCTTTCCAAACTACTTCCTGCTGGTAAGGGGCTTTGTCATGGGGAATTCGAAGAAGATTCAGAAATCCTGGCTGTAGTCTGTAAGGCTGCTTTGTCCAGCTGTTTTGAATGTAGGATCAGCTTGTACTCTGTTTCAGGCAGTCTGGCTTGATGAAAACCACATTAGTCTGGAAGGAATCCACATCTTTTCATTTGCTGTGGAAACAAAAAATAGTAATCCTTTTCCCTAGTAACTTGTCCTTCAAATTAAATTTTGGAGTCAAAGCATTTTTTTAAATTTATTACTTTACATGTCGATCCCAGTTCTCTCTCCCTCCCTCCCTCCCTCCATCCCTCCCTCCCTCCCTCTTTCCCTCTCTTTTACCCTTTCTGCCCTCTCACATGCAAACTAACCACCCTCCCCTCCCATCCACCCACTCCAATTCCATATGTAGGGGAATGCCATCCAGTAGGGGTCATGTAGATCTGACATGTCATGTGAAATAGGGACTAGGGCTTCTCTCCTGTCTCTAGATTAAGGCAGTTATCCCTCCATGGGGGAAATGTTCGCAAAGTCCTTTTGTGTACCAGGGAAACATCCTGGCTCCACTTTCTGAGGTCTCTTAGACTGCTCAGTCCTTCTGGCTGAGACCCATATTCAGGGGGGCCTGAGTCAGTTCCATGCTGGCTTACCAGCTATCAGTCTAGTGGCCATTAGCTCCTCCTTGTTCAGGTAAGCTGTCTCTATGTGTTTCTTCCGCATGATCTTGTCCTCTCCATCTGAATCTGGGTTCTAGTTCAACTCAGTTTTTATGTATGGGTGTTTGATCCTGTTTTCAACAGGCATTAGTTGAGGGCTCCATGGAGAAGTTAGTTGTTGATCTCACTCTCCGGGAAGGGCATTTATGATAGCCTTTCCAAGGAAGCTCAAATTGTTAGCTGGGAGCATTCTTGTAGTTCTCTACACCTTTCTTTGTGTTCAATTTTTATCTTCAAACCAATATTGGCTCCCTCTTTTATGTTGTTTCTCTCTGTCTCTGTCTCTCTCTCTATTTCCTATCTTCTATTCCTAACCAGGCTCAATCTTCCTGGTCACACATGTTTTCCTTTGTTCCCCCTCATTTTCTCCTAATTCTCTCTCTATTTGCTGCCCCCCCATTTCACCTGAGCTCTGGGGGACTTGTCCCTTCCCACTTCTGTGAGGGACTTTATATGGATCTCTTAGAATACACCTTGTATCCTAGTTCCTCTGGTGATGTGAATTATATGCTGGTGATCCTTTGATCTAGATCTAAAATCCATATATGAGAGAGTACATACTGTGTTCCTCTTTTTGTGACTGGGTTACCTCATTCAGGATGGTTTCTTCAAGTGCCATCCATTTGCCTGTGAATTTCAAGATACCATTATTTTTTTCTGCAGAGTAGTATTCCATTGTGTAGATGTGCCACATCTTCATTAACCATTCTTCAATTGAAGGGCATCTCGGTTGCTTCCAGGTTCTTGCTATTACAAATAGTGCTGGTATGAAGATAGTTGAAAAGATGTCTTTGTTGCATGGATGTGAATCCTTTGGTTATATGCCTAAGAGGGGGATTGCCGGGTCCTGTGGTAAACTAATTCCCATTTCCCAGCCTCCAAAATGGCTGTATGAGTTTGCACTCCCACCAGCAGTGGAGGAGTGTTCCACTTTCTCCACATCCTCTCCAATATAAGTCATCACTGGTGCTTCTAATTTTAGCCATTCTGGCATGGGTAAGATGGTATCTCAAATTCAAAAAAAAAAAAAAACAAAACAAAACAACTTTTATATCATCACCATAAACATACTATTGTTTCCTTTTAGAATTTTTCTCTGCATATTTCCTTTTTACAGTTTCTTTATATTTATGCATTTTAAGTGGTGTGTAGTGGTGGCTTTATTCTCTGTTTTGCAGTGTTATAAACTGAAGAAAGAGCATTGTACAGAATACAACTTAGTTATACTCTTGCTGTGATTCTCTTTTAGTACTCAGTGCAGTTATTAGAGCCAAGAACCTATAGCTATACAGGTTATAAACATTAGGAGAGGAATCTACTATTACTTTGCAAAAGAGACATAGTATTAATCCAACTACTAAAAATTTAGCCTTATACCATAGAAAAAATTATCTGTAAACCATAATCATAGAATCTTATTAATTTTTTACACTATATGGAGATTAATAGAGGGACTCATAAATTATCATAAAATAGACAGTATGGAATGCTTATCCCTAAATGGGACAGAAACACTATCACCCCCTCCACATGAGGACCAGGGATATTTTTCATTGAAAGGAATAATGGTGCAGGACTATAGGAAACAATGCTTTTTAGAAATAGCATGAAAATTACACATATTGACTAATAGCAGCCATAGCAATATTCACAAGGCACGTAAAGACATAGCCCAGGTAAAATGTCAATATTAAAAGGGAGTGTGGGCATGAAGTCCCACCACTACTAGCAAAGTAGTTATTGCAGTTATGCACTGCTGGGAGAGGGAGAGTCAGTTCGCTTTTCAGGTAAAGACTATGGTATTTAGACCCTCCAATAATCGAGATCATACAAGAATAGATGGCCAGCATTAACCATACTTAAAAGATTCACAAAAAAGAATAAAAGGTAGAATGGGTAGGGAATGTGGAAAGGGTCTGGTAGTAGTGGAGGTCATCTTTTGAGTTGAATAAAAATGCATTATATGAAATGCATTAAGTGATAATATAAATGAGAAAAATAAATTCATATTTGGCTCACTAGTATTTACAAAGAACAGTCTGTCCCCAGTTCTCTTAAATATCATTTCCAATGTTAATCAATTGTCCACATCTTGTTGGCTACTGTGGTCTTGACCTTTACTTTTTCTACTTTATAGATTTTTGATAATAGTTTTATTTAAATTTGCAATAAGATTGCTTTACATGTCAATCCCATTTCCTTCTCTCTCTCCTTCATGCCTATTCCCCTCCCAACTCCCATCCCATTCCCCTTCTGCTCCCCAGGGAGGGTGAGGCCTTCTGTGGGGGGTGGGATCTTCAAGTATGTCAGATCATTTGGAGCAGGGTTGAGAATATATCTCTCTATGTGAATGGGCTCCCAAAGTCTGTTCATATACTAGAGATAAATACTGATTGATCCACCACCAGAGGCCCCATAGCCTGCTCAGTCCTAATTACTAACACCCACATTGAGAGGGTCTAGAATCGATCCTGTGCTGGTTTCCCAGCTATCAGACTGGGGGCCATCAGTCCCCCTCCTTCTTCAGGTCAGCAATTTCTGTGGGTTTCTCCTGCCAGGTCTTGACCACTTTGCTCATCACTCCTCACTCTCTGCAACTGGATTCCAGGAGTTCAGCTCAGGGTTTAGCTGTGGGTGTCTGCTTCTGCTTCAATCAGCTACTGGATGAAGGCTCTAAGATGGCATATAAGGTAATCATAAATCTCATTATTGGGAAAAGTCATATAAGTTTATCATCTTGCTGGTATCATATATTCTTGATTTCTTTAGCCTAATAATTTAAAATCTGCCAATGTGTATCTATTAGAATTGCTTCTCCCATTACTATTTAGTTATATCTACTATATAAACTTCAATAAATATTATTGTGGTAACCTTTCATCTTTAATTACACACATGCATATACATATATACTATATACATATACATGTATATAGGTAGAGACACTTTAGATTAATTTTGATTGATTGAGATGTCAAGCTCTTGAAGATGGTATATTTATTAATTTATTTAGGCTTTCATTAATTTCAAGGATATTTATATATTTTTTAAATATATATATTTAATAAGACAAAGTAAAATGTTGTTATATGACACTATTTATTGGGATGCAAACTGACAAACATGTTTTTTTTAGATATGAAGATGCCACTATCCATACTTTATTCTGTTATTTAACCAGTTGTTACATAGTCATATCTACAGTTTGCATGTCTTAAATTGTCTTCTAAAACTCATCAAATTAGATATAATGAGTTTATATATTGTAGCATTATAAGAATCAACCAGATACACTATTCATGTAAACTAGATTGCCTTCTGAAATTATTTTTCTATAAATTATTTTCTAGGTTCATTTAAATAAATCTATTTTCAGTGTCAATACTTGTATTCATTTAAGTTGCTAGTAGAGAAGGCTGGATGTCATAAGTGCACTATTGAAGTATATCTGCTATATGCCAGCCTTTTTCGTGTTATTGTGGTTGTTGCTATTTGTTTCTTTAGAGAAGGACTCATGTAGTCAAGAGTCACATCATATTTGTTTTGTGGCCAATTATCACTTCAACTTGTGACTCTCCTGCATTTGCCAAGTACTGTGATTACATGTTTTCATTACCATGTTTGGCTTGTGAAATTTATAATGAGAAACTTTTTAATATATTATCTACTTTAACATAACAGAGTGAATATTTGCATTTGTTCCTATTGCAGCAGACAAAGAGATATGTTATAATATATAAATCCCATTCTTGGCAACCAATTATTCTTATGCTTTCAGATCTATATCATTCATACACAAAAGACACCAATACAACCTCACAACAAAGACACATGCTTGATAGAGATAAGAGATACTATTTCAATTTCTATTTGGAAGTTTACTTCATGTTAGAAAGCTTTTTATTTTTCAGTTCTAATTGCAGTCATGAACAAGATTATCTGAGCAATGGGTGTGCATTAATCTATCTTTTGGCCTGCATTATATTGCTAATGTTTACTTATGTACATGAGTGCCAAGACCTGTTTCATAAACTCTAATTGTGCTAATTATAACTTCACTGGCCTTTCTTTTCCTTTGTAATGAATAGTTTCAGCCTCTCTGACAATTTTGGTATTCATAACCTACTAAAATTTCACTATATGGTTATTTATATCTCTGAGACACTTAATGTCAAGATCTTCTGAATATAAGTATTCAAATAAAGACACGAGAAAGAAAGTTAGGTTTAAACAACGAAAGCTACCTTTTAGAACAATATTTCATACAAAAAATTTTTCAGAAACTAATTTTAGTGTAAAAATGAAACCATGATTTATTAATGTTAGAAGATACTAATATAAATTCTCAAAATGATAAATTCCTAAATATGAGCTGTACAAGGACAGGAAGAACACACATGTTAATGTGGACAGGGAAAAACCCATGAGGCTTCAGTCCTACTGAAAGAACTACAGGTAGTTAAGGAATGCTGAGAGTTAGTGGTTTTTCCCAGGGAAGAGCTCCTTAACTGGTTATCTGATACTAAACACCGTAGCATGAATGTTTGCCAACCCTGAAAATATACATAAAAATAATAGCATAGATACTGGTCACTTATTCTTAGGAACATATATGAATATACATATATGTATGCCATAAAATTACAGAAATAAAGGAGTCTATAAACTTGAAAGAGAATGGGATAAGGTATATAAGATGATAGGGAAGAAGGAAAGGGAATGGAGAAATTATACAATCACAGTATAATCTCAAAAAGAAAAGAAAAACCTGTAAAAAAATCCACTTTCCATGATATTCCTCTCCTTCAGTTGCCAGTGTGTCTCTACTGTTAATTTCATTCCCATTCTATAAATTACTAGTGATGTATTTTTATGAGTTATAATATTTTCATCAATGGCCCATTACCAATGTTAAGCAAAAGAAGGCTTAAAAATTGATTCCACTTGAAAGGTAAGACCTTTATGATTACAACTTGTTTCATATAATAAAATAACAAAAATGAAAGTACTTTTACAATATAATAAGCATTAGGTAATTTGAATTTTCAAACTTATTGTAAGGGTAATAAATTATAATCTCATCCCTGTTGTTCTTCCAAATATTTTAATGTGAAGAATCTTCAAATTTTTATTCTTTACTAACATTTTATTCTAACCATCAAAAATAGATTTTCATTATAACATTTTTATACATGTCTATGAGTTACAAACTCTTCTTATGTCTTTTTGTTTTCATTCTTCTCAAAGACTTCTTTTTCATGACTTGTGACAGAGTTCAACCAGAGTTTTTAGTTGGTTTGTTTGTTTTATTTTGTTTCTTTAATTAATGAAAAAGGATCATAAAAATGGGAAAAGTGGGGAACCTCTGAGGACAGGAGCAGTGGAAGAGAGGAAAGAGGCAGGTGGGGGCAGACAGACTTTCAGAGGGAGTGAAAGAAAAAAAAGAAGAGAGAGAAAGAAAAAAAACAGTGAAAGAAAGAAAGGAAGAGAAAAAGAAAGAATGGGGGGTGGCTGGGCCCCTTTAAAAGGGATATGGTGAATAGGCACAGGTGGTGGGTGCTCTTAGTGGCAGCAGCTGACAGCATATACTGTCAGAAATCCAAAGATAGTTGAGTACAAATGCCTAAATACTAAGACCCTCCAAATACTGTCTATCCACTCCTCCTTAGTGCAGGTCCTTTTCTCATATTCATGACATTTAGGGTATATGTGGCCATTTCCGTTTAACTGGCCCCATCTGTGTGACCATGTTTTTGATTGAAGTTACAAGAAAATACTTCTAATAATTACCATCTGAGTCTTTCTTTTTAAAATTTCATTTAAAGCAATATTATCCAGTCACATCAATTTTTGGCAAATGATAAATAACACACACATGTCTGAAATTAGTATATATCACATAATATGTGAATGTATAAATTTGAAATCTCTAATAAAAATATATAATAATTTCTTCAAATGGCAAATAAAACTAATATATATATATATATATGTATATATATATATCCATAAATATGTAGTAAGTATCAAATAAGTGTCAATTGATCTATTAGTGAATAGCTAGGTAAATTCTATCATTTGTTCTGAACAGTGCTGCAACAAAGATATATATGCAGGTATTTCTGCTTCAGACTCCCTAGTCTGCTGTGAAAAAGATTTCCCTTGAATCCAAACAGAAATTTTCAATAGGTGAAAATGCTAATTATCTGATTTGTCAATATAAGGTATGTTTCATATGAGTTGAAATTTCGCATTGTTCTCCCAAACTATATGCGATTACTTTATGCTAAATAAAAAGAATAAAAGAAACCTTCACGTATAACAAAATGAATAATGAATAAACAAATCTAAATACTCCTCACTAACAAACTTCATAGAAGTGGAATGTCATTAATGTTCAACCATTACAAATTATACATACTGTTTTTGAATTCATGATTTTTGAACCATAAGGCTGCTTCTAGGGTATTTTCAAATATAAGATAATATATGCATTTTGAAATAGTCTTTCACAGGTGAAACTGATTTTAATAGTGTTCAGTGAACTTTCAGTCACTTGACTAAGGCTAGCACTTTCTAGATTATGATCATCCAATGACAAAATTTCTTCAGAATTGAAAGCTCTTCTTAGGAGAAAACATACATATCAGTTAATGTCTGTCAGGGAGACAAAATACAATGTCCCATCATCTTTATAAACTTGAAAAGAACTAAAACAGATGAAATGCATGAAAGTACAATTGTTTCTCAAAATATATTTTTTAATAACAAAACCAAATATCTGAATGTTTTGGAAATCAGGAGTGTGAGACAGGTGTCAGAGAAGAAAACTTAAATATATTTTATATCATAAGATCCAACCTGTAACTAGTGTTTTGTGACTACAAACCTGAGTTTTTGCTTTTGTCACATCATCACCTTTGACTTTGACCCTTCCCCTTCTATCTTAATTAAAGACTTCAGATTACACAGGCTCCACTTAATTAATCCAGAACTTTTCCTTTTTGCAAGTTTCTTAAGTACATCAATAAATCTCTTTTTGTCCCTGATAGACTAAGATGTGTATTTTGGGGAGGGGTAGGAGAAGAAAATCACAATATTATACTGAAATTTGTATGTCACTTAATGTTGAAAATGTTCAAATGTGCATGGTACACAATCGAAGAATGAATTTCATATATTAAATTGGGTGTGTTATACTTCAACATCATAGGTTAATGGTCAAATGCATTTTAAAAATACAGTTACACTGTACAATTGAACTACAAAGAGAAACAATTTACTTAATGATGAACATGACAATTAATCGCCAAATGTTCAATAGTATCATAATGAATTAATGGCCTAGTCAATAATAAGTATAATAATAAGTATAATTGAAGAATAAAATGCTATGTAAAAATTATTTTTTGCATATTCCATACTGATTCTTCTATTTAAGTAACTACTTTTTGATGACAAGGCTAGTAATAATTTGGAATGTTTATAGAAATGGGTTTCATAGATTAAATTTGTTTTTTATAATTCCAGTGTCTATGGGTTTGTGTGTGCCTATTGTATTCTTTTACTGGTTGCATTCTATGTATGAGCATATATGTTCATTTATCTTAAGTGGAAGTTAGTAATTATAGAGTTAAATCTGCTTTCAAGCAAAACAAAATGAGAATTAATTGCATTCAATATGCTTCTAAAACACTACTTAAATTATCACTAATAAATTATTTTTTTATTGGCAATGCCAACATTCTGCTTGCTTTCATTTTCTGAAAAGCTATATACTTAAGAAAATAATTTTCCCCAAGTTCAGAAAGTAACTTAAATGAACAAACAAATTATAATCATGCTTACTTGTCATTGATTTAATCATTAACATTTTGCACAGCTTAAGAAGTGTCCTATAAAACTTTTCTAGGATGTTTACCTTCATCTATATGATGGAACATTTGTGTAATATGTGGGAGGCTGATAGTTGAAATGTACCACCACCAGAGCAAGCTAATTAATCATTAAAAATACTAATCATTTTCTAATATAAATTGCTTAAGAAACAAAATATGTAAATATTTACACAAAGAACTAAAAGAAAAAAATATGCTGATGGAATGTCACCTAAAATAGGGATTTCTAGAATTAAACATTCATATTAACTTATTCTACATATTTTTAAAATTTTATTTTTTTATTTAGTATTTCTATTTTCTCTTCTCTCATACAATACATCCTGACCACAGTTGTCCCCTCATTTCCTTTTTATTCAAGCTGACCTGCCATCTCCCCCAGATCCACTGCCCACCTTTTCCTTCAGAAAAGAGCAGACCATCCAAGGATGTGAACTGAACAAGGAATAACAAGATGCAATAAAGACTATGCACAAACCCTTATTTCAAGGCTCAACTAGGCCATCCAGTGGGAGGAAAAGGATAAAAACTGCAGGTATAAGAGAAAAGATGTGCTTTACACTCCTCTCTTTCTCTTTCTCCTAATTCTCTCTCTATTCACTGGCCTCCTTCCCATGTGCTCTGGGGGACTTGTCCCTTCCCCCTTCTGTGAGAGACTTTATATGATCCTACTTCCTCTAGTAATGTGAGTTATAGGCTGGTGGTCCTTTGTTCTTGGTCTAAAATCCATATACGAGCGAGGACATACCTCTTTTTTGTGTCTGGCTTACCTCATTCAGGATGGTTTTTTCAAGTGCCATCCACTTGCCTGCGAATTTCAAGATTCCATTATTTTTTTTTCTGCAGAGTAGTATTCCATTGTGTAAATGTGCCACATCTTCTTTTTCCATTTTTCAGTTGAGGGGCATTTAGGTTGCTTCCAGGTTCTTGCTATTACAAATAATGCAGCGATAAACATAGTTGAGCACATGTGTTTGTTGCATTGATGTGGATCATTTGAGTAAATGTCTAAGAGAGGGATTGCAGGGTCCTGTTGTAAACTAATTTCCATTTTGCTAAGGAACCATCATACTGATCTCCAAAGTGGCTGTACGAATGTAAACTCCCACCAGTAGTAGAGGAGTGTTCCCCTTTCTTCACATCCTCTCCAGCATAATTTGTCATTGGTGTTTCTAATTTTAGCCATTCTGGCAGGAGTAAGATGGTATCTCAAAGTTTTTTGATTTGCATTACCTGAAAGCTAAGTATGTTGAGCACTCCCTTAAGTGTCTTTCAGCTGTTTTTATTCCCTATTTTGAGAATTCTTTCTTCAGTTCTGTATCACAATATTAATAGGATTATTTGGTGTTGTGTTGACTAGTTTCTTGCATTCTTTGTATATTTTGGAGATCAGCCCTTTGTCAGATGTATGGTTGGGAAAAAACTTTTCCCAATCTGTAGGCTGCCATTTGGTCTTGTCCACTGTGTGCTTTGCCTTACAAAAGCATCTAAGTTTGAAGAGGACCCATTTATTAATTGTTGTTCTTAGTGTCTGTGCTTCTGGAGTTACGTTCAGGAAGCAGTCTCCTATACCAATTTGTTCAAGGATACCTCCTACTTTCTCTTATAAGAGGTTCAGTGTGGCTAGATTGATGTTGAGATCTTTGATCCATTTGGAGTTGAGTTTTGTTCATGGCAACAGACATGGGTCTAGAAGACAGAGGAGAAAGACAGAGTCAGAGAGAGAGAGAGAGAGAGAGAGAGAGAGAGAGGGAGAGAGAGGAAGAGAAATAGAGGAAGAGAGAGAACATAAAAGTGGGAGCCATTATTGGTTTGAAGAGAAAACTGAACGTAAAGAAAAGTCTAGAGACCTACAAGACTGCCCCTAACTAACAATTTGAGCAACCATGGAAAGGCTACCATAAATGCTCTTCCCAGATAGTGAGATCAACAACTAACTTATCCACCATCATGGAGCCCTCATATACTACCTGTTGGAAACAGAAGAAAACACCCATACCTAAACACTAAGTCGAATTAGAATCCAGATACAGAGGGATAGGACAAGAACAGGTTGCAGAAACACATAGAGATAGCTGACCTGAACAAGGAGGAGCTAACAGGCCCCCCAGACTGATAGCTGGGGATCTAGCATGGGACTGACTCAGGCCTCCCTGAATATGGGTCTCAGCCAGAAGGACTGAGAAGTCTAAGGGACCTCAGTCAGTGAAACCAGGATGTATTCCTGGTGCACAAAAGGACCTCATGGACACACCCCCCATGGAGGGATACTACCTTAAACTAGAGACAGGAGAGAAGTCCTAGTCCCTGCTTGAATGACTTGACAGTTTTACATGATTCCACCTGGATGGCATTGCCCTACACGTGGAATTGGGGTGGGGTGATGGGAGAGGAGGGTGGTCAGGTTGCGTGTGAGGGGGCAGAGAGGGTAAGTGGGAGGGAGAGGGAACTGGGATCGAAATGTACATGAAAATAAATAAATAAATAAATAAATATATAAATAAAAATCAGAGACACCCCCAATTCTATCATACCACTCAGAAGACCTATAGAAGACCTATGCAGGCTCCTTAATTGTTGCTTCATTTTCTGTAAGCACCTATGAACCCTGCTTAGTTGATTCTGTGGGCTGTTTTCTTGGTATCTTCAATCTCTTGGTGTAGTGAGATAGGTGTAGTGAGATATTTTCATTGTCTCCTTCTGTGGCACTGACCACGCCCATTGGAGGGTGGAGCCGTGGGCAGAAGTGGCCTGTGGAAGGAGGTCTGAGGAAGAGCTGGAAAAGCCAGGAAAGCTGCTTGCTGGCAGGACTGGGACAGGAGAGCATTCGGTGGAACTTGTTGGCTTTTAAAAATTTCCTCTTCCTCATTATGTATACAATGTTCTGCCTGCATTTATACCTGCAGCCAAAGAGGGCACCTGATCTCATTATAGATCATTGTGAGCCAACATGTGGTTGCTCGGAATTGATCCCAGGACCTATGGAAGAGAGTCCTCTGAGCTGTCTCTTCTTGCCCATGTCAATATCATGTATTAACTTCTCTGATTCCTATGAAAAAGTATCAGCAAAGCTTGTTATGATGAAAAATAAATCACAAGAAGTTGAAAATGTTGTATTAATTTTATTGACATACTTACACAATTTTACTCATAGATTCTAGAGTGTAAATAGTACATAATTACAATTTAGTCATTCAAAAAACAAAACATCACTGCCTCTTTCAGTGGCTTCATATCAGGCAGGGATAGGATGATCTGGGTGAGGTAAAAATGACCTTAGCTTGGACTGATTTTATTGTAACCAATTATGGAACTGACCTTCTGGAGACTGCTCCAGATAATTTTAATTTAACCATATTAAAGCCTAGCACAACTAAAAAAAGTATTCAGATAACATTTAACTTAGGCTTCAGGAGTACAAGAAAGCATAAGAGATGTTTTCATTGAAGATATTTGAAAAGTACATATGACTTCATCTGTAAAATCATTACTTGTTAACTTAGAAACAATGCTCAGATAAGGGGCTAGGGAATATGACTGAGAAATACATAATGTCTGTGGGTATCAGGATTTAGATGTCCCTAAGTCACTTTGATTCTTGCAAAGCACAAATGACATTACTCATGGAAATGTTTTATGACCAAAAAGCAATACTCAATATTTAGGTGGGAAAGGGTTTAGAATAAATGAAAACATAAATTCAGAGAGATATGGGTAGAACATGTCTCATTAGACTGCAAAGTTTCTTCAATTAGAGTAACCTTGCCCCTCATCCATAGAAATGGTAATTTGGAGGTTTTACATTCCTGATTTGTCCAGTGATTATCTGAATCATTTCATTAGCTTTATTTTCCAATATTTTTTTTTTTCCTTTTCTTATTTTGGTTCTACCCTAGGTCACTGGGCTATCCAACCTCTGTTTCTTGAACATCCAGGCAGGGTCAAACAGAAGTTTCCTCTGCTGGCATGGGTCTCAGGTTAGATCAGGAATTGCTTTGTCAATCCCATAAATTTGAGCTACCATTATTCCTGAATGTCTTGTAGCAGCATGTGTTACAGGTCAGGTGTTTTGGGGCTGGGTTGGTATCTCAGTCCCACTACTGGAAGCCTTACCTTGTTACATAAGAATTCTTGTCAAGGCTATGTATCCTCAATTACTAGAAGTACTCACTAGGGTCACTTTCCTATATTCTAGGAGTTTCCATTGCTATTGAATTTCAAGTAAACCCATAAATACCTCCTAACTCTATCATGTAGTTCTGGATTTATATTAAAGCATAGGAGAAATGGGCTATAGAATTTGCCTCCACACCTAAGGAAAGTCATTTAGGTGAGGCACATATGAGGGGGTCTCTGAATGAAGGCCAAGAAAGGTACTTGCATGAAGCTGTGATATTGAAGCATCGATTGCATGGTGAAGCTAAGATGTTAGAGAGGCCAGAGCAGTGGGATACCTTCTAAGGAAAGCTGTTAACAAGGAGTGGAATCAGCCCAAGAGAAATATAGCTAAAGAATCATGGAATGAAACACAGAAATCTATGTAAAAAATGAGCCTTTCCTATTCTTAAATGTATTATGTCAGTTATTTTATCATTATAATAATGAAACTGTGACTAACACATTTTAAAATAAGTTTTCTACTTACTTCATTGTTGCTGAATTATGACCTCTCACCCAATAGATACTTAATATATGGACAAGAAAAAATGTGATATATCTTTACTATGGCATGACAGGAAGGGTAAATTTATAACACAAACCTATGTTTTCTCCTTAAGACTTTACTGATAAGTGTTTTCATATATTTAATTCTACCTTTTGTTAAAGATGAAGACAAATTCGCATAGTTGTATTATCTGCATAATTGATACTGCAAGACATTGGGCATCTTCATTTGGTCAGTATTTTGACATCATTGCCTTTGTTAAATTTGTAGTACAAATGATAGAATTATGTTTAGGGACATTTTAGCAGTTGTTGGAAGTTCTGTCTCGATTTCAAACTGAATACCACTTGAACTTGTATTTTTCTATGTCATGAAGCAGTTTAAAAATCAAATATGCCAATATAATTTAACACAAAGATATATTTATTGATATATTAACAATGAGGAATAGTGAAAGGAAAATAATAAAAGCCTTGGTTTTCCATAATTAAGCCATTGTGTTTCTGTAAAAACCGATCCCTTTGTATGTATGATAGAACATGTTGCAATTCCTGACACACCACCCTTAATCTGAGCCAAGAAATTAGAAGCATTGTTTGCTGTGCCATAGCACAACACTATTCACAACATAAATTCAATATATCATGTGTCCATATCCAAGTTCTGGATGACAATGGACCCTCTGAAAACAACATGAGTGAACAGTGCCATAAACAACTTAGATTTGTTATACATTAAGTTTTGAATCGATTCTGGTCATTGAACATGCAAAAATCATTTAGTGCTGCCAAGATATTCCCAAATATGACATTCAGTTATGTGACAACTTTATGGGATAGAATATCTACAGTTTAAGGCAATGGGCTTAGCTGGGGGAGGCTTGTATAAGTAGGGACATGGCTTTTCTGTAAAGGGTATTTTACAGACAGACAAGAGTCTAAGTCCTCACATTTCGTGGCTCACAACTGTCTACAATTACAGTTCTAGGATTTTGTAGTGGCAAAATATTGTAGAAGTATGTCTAGAGATATTTCAGAAACTGATGAAGATTCTTTCCAAATGAAAAAGAATCACATAATACTCTCTTCTGGCCTACACAAACACTCCTATACCCACACATTCCACCCACCCAGATGGATTCAATGCAAAACTCTTTTTATGAGGCCACAATAACCTTGGTTCCCAAGCCTGACAAAGACACAACTAGAAAGAAAACTACAGACCAATATCCCTGATGAACATTGATGCAAATATACTCAATAACATACTGGCAAACAGAATTCAAGAATATATCAGATAAAACATCCACCATGACCAATAGGCTTCATCCCTGGAATGCAGGGATGGTTTAACATATGAAAATCTATCAATGTGATCCACCATATAAACAAAACTGAAAAAGAAAACTCATATGATTATCTCCCTAGATGCTGAAAAACCTTCGACGAAATACACCACCCTTTCATGATAAAGTCTTGGAGAGGTCAGGGATAACAGGAACATACCTATACATAATAAGAGCAATATGCAGCAAACCAACTGGCAACATCAAACTGAATGGAGAAAACTTAAGCCAATTCCTCTAAAATCAGGAACAAGACAAGGCTGCCCTCTCTCTCCATATCTCTTCAATATCATACTAGAAGTTCTAGCTAATGCTAGAAGACAACAAAAGGAGATCAAGGGGATCCAAACTGGAAAGGAAGAAGTCAAACAGTCTCTATTTGCAGATGATATGATAGTTTACATTAGCCACCCAATAAACTCTACCAGGGAACTCCTAGAGCTGATAAACAGCTTCAGCAAACTAGCAGGATAGAAGATAATCTCAAAAAAATCAGCAGCCCTACTATTTTCAGACGACAAAGAGACAAAGAAAAAAGCAGAGAAACATCACCCTTTATAATAGCCACAAGTAACATAAAGTATCTTGGTGTAATGCTTACCTAATAAGTAAAAGACCTATATAATAAGAACGTTGTGGCTCTAAAGAAAGAAATTAAAGAAGATACCAGAAAATGAAAAGATCTCCCATGCTCTTGGATAGGTAAGATAAACATATAAAAAATGGCAATCTTGCCAACAGCAATCTACGGATTCAATGCAATCCCCATTAAAATCCCACCACTAATTTTCACCGACCTTGAAAGGATAATAACCAACTTTACATGGAAAAACAAAAGACCCAGGAGCCAAAACAACCCTATACAATAAAATAACTTCAGGAGGCATCACCATTCCTGTCTTTAATCTATTCAACAGAGCTATAGTTCTGAAAACAGCCTGGTATTGGCATAAAAGTAGACAGGTAGACCAATTTAATCGAATTGAAAATCCTGATATTAACTCACAAATCTATGTACACCTGATTTTCGACAAAATAGCTAAAATTATTCAATGGGGCAAGGACATCATCTTCAACAAATGGTACAGGCACAATTGGATGAGGGTATGTACAAGACTGCAGATAGACCCAAATCTGTCGCCATGCACAAAACTCAACTCCAAATGGATCAAAGACCTCCACATTAATCCAGCCACATTGCACCTCTTAGAAGAGAAAGTAGGAGGTACCCTTGAACAAATTGGTATAGGAGACTGCTTCCTGAACATAACTCCAGGGGCACAGACACTGAGAGAAACAATTAATAAGCGGGACCTCTTCAAACTTAGAAGCTTCTGTAAGGAAAAGGACAGAGTAGACAAGACCAAACCCCAGCCCACAGACTGGGAAAAGATTTTCACCAATCCTATATCCGACAAAGGGCTGTTCTCCAAAATATACAAAGAACTCAAGAAACTAGACAACACAACACAAAATAACCCTATTAAAATTGGGGTACAGAACTGAAGAAAGAAATCTCAATAGAGTAAATCAAAAAGGAGGAAAGACACTTAAGAAAATGCTCCACATCCCTAGCTATCAGGTAAATGAAAATTAAAACAACTTTGAGATACCATCTTTCCCTTGCCAGAATGGCTAAAATTAGAAACACCAATGATGACTCATGTTGGAGAGGATGTGGAGAAAGGGGAACACTCCTCTTCTGCTGGTGGGAGTGCAAATTCATACAGCCATTTTGGAGATCAGTATGGCGGTTCCTCAGGAAAATGGGAATTAGTTTACCACAGGACCCAGCAATCCCACTCTTCGGCATATACCCAAAGGTTTCACATCCATGCAACAAAGACATTTGTTCAGCTATGTTCATTGTAGCACTATTTGTAATAGCAAGAACCTGGAAGCAACCTAAATGCCCCTCAATTAAAGAATGGTTAATGAAGATGTGGCACATCTACACAATGGAATACTACTCTTCAGAAAAAAATAATGGTATCTTGAAATTCGCAGGCAAGTGGATGGCACTTGAAGAAACCATCCTGAATGAGGTAACCCAGTCACAAAAAGAGGAACACAGTACGTACTCACTCTTATATGGATTTTAGAACTAGATCAAAGGATTACCAACCTATAATTCACACCACCAGAGGAACTAGGACACAAGGTGTATTCTAAGAGACTCATGTAAAGTCCCCCACAGAACTGGGAATAGACAAGTCCCCCATAGCTCAGGAGAAGTGGGGGTGGCAGCGAATGGGGAGAGAATTAGGAGAAAACAAGGGGGAGGAAAGCAAAACATGTGCGACCAGAGAGATTGAGCATGGTTAGGAATAGAAGACAGGAAAGAGAGAGACAGAGAGAGAGAACATAAAAGAGGGAGACAATATTAGTTTGAAGATAAAATTGAACACAAAGAAACGTCTAGAGAACTATAAGACTGCTCCCATCTAACAATTTGAGCTTCCGTGGAAAGGCTATCATAAATGCCCTTCCCGGAGAGTAAGATGCACAACTAACTTATCCATGGAGCCCTCAACTAATGCCTGTTGAAAACAGGATCCAACACCCATACATAAACACTTTCTGGAAGTAGAACTCAGATGCAGAGGGAAAGGACAAGACCAGGCGGCATAAACACATAGAGACAGCTTACCTGAACAAGGAGGAGGTAACAGTCCACCAGACTGATAGTTGGGAAGCCAGCATGGGACTGACTCAGTCCCTCCTGAATAAGGGTCTCAGCCAGAAGGACTGAGCAGTCTAAGGGACCTCAGACAGTGGAGACAGGATGTATCCCTGGAGCACAAAAGTACTTTGTGAACACATCCCCCATGGAGGCATAACTTCCTTAATCTAGAGACAGGAGAGAAACCCTAGTCCCTACTTCACATGCCCTGTCAGACCTACATTACCACTACTGGATGACATTCCCCTACATATGGAATTGGGGTGTGGGGTGGGAGGTGGTTAGAGTGCATGTGAGAGGGCACAGAGGGTAAAAGGGAGGGAAGAAGGGAGAAAGGAAGTGAGATAGTGAAGGATGTTGTGAGGGAGAGAGGGAGGGAGAGGGAACTGGGATCGACATGTAAAATAATAAATTAAATTTAAAAAAAAGAATGGTTTGACTCCAAAATTTAAGTTCAAGGACAAGTTACTGGGGAAAATGATTTCTATTTTTGTTTCCACAGAAAATGAAAAGATGTGGATTCCTTCCAGACTAATGTGGTTTGATCAAGCCAGACCACCTAAAACAGAGTACCAAGTGATCGTACATTCAAAACAGATGGACAAAGCAGCATTGCAGACTATAGCCAGGATTTCTGAATCTTCTTTGAATCCCCCATGACAGCACCCCATACCACCAGGATGTAGTTTGGAAAGAACAACACACAATTTCCCAAATATTGTCTTTAAATGTTTGTTTTCATTTAAATGGACTTGGTTATATAAAATAAAATTAAAAAAAAATAAGAGACCAACTCATATGATTATTTGAAGGGAAACCTTATAGTGCTAAAGAGACAGGAAGTATAAAGATCCTGAGATAGAATCATCCCATTCACATTCTAAAATTAATAAAGATAGTAGCAGAGCAAGTTTGAATTCTCAGTAAAGTGACAGGCATGAAGAACAATGTTCCTTTGGGGTAAAATTTACAGTTAAGAACAATGAATAGCAGAAAGTTTTGTTTAAAAAAAAGGAATTAAAGCTTGCCTGAATTTCAGAGTGCAAAACTAGCCACACTATTCAGCAATAGAAGCCAGGCACTGGTTGTACACACCTTTATTCCCAGGAGCTACACTAGTTAGCCTTAAAAGCTGGGCAGTGGTGGTGCATGCCTTTAATCCCAGCATTAGAGAGGAGTATAAGGTGGTGTTGACAGGAGTGCAGTGTGTTTAGTCTGCAGTCACACTAAGTATAGGAGGACCTCCTTTTTGTCTGAGCCTTGTTAGAGGTAAGAACTCTCTAGAGGAAGGCTGCATTTCTTTTCTGATCTTCATCTTTAACCCCAATATCTGTGTCTAGGTTTTTACTAATTGTGCTACAGAAAGTTAAGATCATCAAATCATGTGTTTACAAATAGGTAGGAGGAACCAAATGGCATACTCAACATGATTTAACTGAAAGTCTATATTGAAATTTCTCTACATAGATGAGTGTCTCACAAGTGAACTAAAGGCTACTCCTGTTATATCAAGGCAAAACAAAATTAAAAATACACATTTTGCCTTACCTTGAAGGTTTCAGTTAAAAAATAATTTACTAATTTATCTAATAGATGTAACTGAAATGTAGCACATAATCCGGGCCATAGGATAGGTATTATTGTCTGACTTTAGTTTGTTTAATATTGGAAACTAACAAACAAGGCAGAGTAAAAAGGCTTAAATACGTGTTTGACTAGAACAGTGTATTTAAAATTGTGGATAAATAGACTATGTTTGATACAAAGATTAGCACATCAAAATAGAAAGCCATGTACTTCCCACCACTATAATACAAAGGATGACTTAAACATCACAATAATGAACGGAATTATATGTCATAATCCCAAAGACATTTGTTTGAGGAAAAAATGATGATGGTCAACCTAATAGCTTCTTGTGCACTGTTTTTCTCATATTTAATTTCCTCTGTTTATCCTCCCATTCTGACAACAGGGCAATTGTCCATACAAATATGACTAATGGTCAGTTAGTGATGGATTTTGACATTGTTCAAATGTTGCTTGTTTTTCAGGCATATAGGATGGTAAAGATCTTCAGGAAATGAGCTTTTCAAGAAGATTTCAAAGAAAAAACTTGGGATATTAGGCATTGTGTGACATTGTCTCAGTGTCTATATGGAGGCCTGAGATGGTGATATATTAACCTGTGAGAACACAGTGAAAACTGCAATAGAATCCCCACCCAGATATAGAAGCTGATGATGTGGAATACCTGCCTTTCTGACAAAGTAGTAGACAATGTCCAGAACAAGGAAAAATAAAGGCTGTATGAGCTGTAGGTTTTAAGGCCATAATATATGGTTGCTCAAGCACATTAGCCATAGCATACTATTGTATGGAATTGATGTTATACATAGAAATAAAGTTTAAGGATTTCCTTGATGGATTTTGATATTAATATCTATTAGAAATTTTTTAACATGATGTTGTGTAATCTGATTTGAATATATTTCTCACAACTACAATAGATTGATGTTTTAAATGTACATTATTGGCCATAAAATTTCCTTCTTGATGTGTATTTTAATGTACCAACCTGCATTTAAATATATGCAAATGATATTTTATATAAATAATATGTGATTTGTTGAATGAGAATGGCCCACATATCTCATATATATCCTGGCTTAATCCTCAGTTGATGAACTGTGAGAAAGATTTGGAGGTGTGGCTTTGTTGAAGTCAGTGCATCCTAGTTTGATGAACTGTGTTGTGGGGTAAGATTTGAGATTTCAAAAGCCCACAGCAAGTCCAAAGTTTCTCTTTTCCTACTACCTCTGGATTAGGATATAAAGCTCTCTGATGTTGTTGCAGTGACCTACCTGTCTGTTTCCAGCCATGATGATCATGGACTAAGCCTATAAGACTGTAATTAAGCCCCCAGTTAAATGCATTCTACTTTAAGTTACCTTGGTTATGGTGTCTCTTAAGAACAACAGTAACCCTAAAGTACTAACAGATAATAATTTATATAACTCTATGAAATTTAATTGTCTTCTGGGAAGTCAAATACTATAAACTTTTTTCTCAGATTTCTTTCTTTCATTAAGGGTAGATTTTTCTTTCATGCTGTTTATTCTGAAAAAACTCTTCCCTCCTCCAGTTTCTATCTTCCTCCCCTCCATCTGGATGCTCACCCATTTGACTCTCCTTAGAAAACAAACAGCCATCTAATTAATAACAATAATACAAAGTAAAATAAGATAAAAACAAAGATAACAGACAAGAACACACAATCTGCAGAAAAATAGTCAAAGTAAAAGCACAAGAAACACAGACACATGCTTGTACAAACAGGTATCCCATAAAAACAGAAAATGACAATAACACACACACACTCACACACATATGTAATGAACCTAAAACATTTTTGAAAAAAATCAAAGCCCTGATTTAACATTATGAAATAACAAATCTCTAAATATGTCATTAAGTTAATTTTCTTTTGGCCTTCTACAGTTAAGCATGAGGCTTTCCATTATGGGAAGTTTGTTTCCTGGGTGAAGCTCCCTTCAAGAAAACAGATTTTTTTTCATTTTGTTTGCAAATACTTATGAATTGGAGATAGCTTCTTGGTTAGGGATGGGGGGGTTGAGTCCATTTTTATCCTCATCAAAAGGACCTCATCTGGTGCAAACCCATTTATGCCCTGTGCATGATGTCACAGTCTCTGTGAGTTCAAAAGGGCATCTGTTCTGCTTTATTTGCAAATCTTGTTTCATTGGTGTTCTCTATCCCCTCTGGATCTTAAACTCCTAGAGCCTCATCTTCTACAGGGTTCTCTGAGACCTGGGTGAAATGATTGGATGGAGACATCCTATTTAATACTGAGTGTTCATAGGTTACTCATTTCCCTGATGTTTGTCTGGTTGTGGGTCTCTGTATTTGTTCCTGTGTTCTGCAGTCTGAACAAGGTTGTCATCTAACAGTATAGCAGAATAATTTTAGTAATCATTTTAATGCTACTTTAGAAGAACAGTAGTATCTGGTTTTCTTCTAGGTCCCTGGCCTCTTCAATATCAGATTCTTAGTGAAGCAAGCAGTGTCAGGTATGGGTTCCATCTCAAAGAGTAGGCCTTAAATCCATTCAGATAATGGTTGATCACTCCCACAAGGAGTGCACCAATCATGCAGCAAGGTTATCATTGTAGATCAAAGAATTTGTGTCTTCATTGGTGTTTAGCTTTCTCTTTTTGTAGCATGCAGAGTATATTCTAGTATCAGAAAAAATAGTTCATAGTTGTATAAACTGAAATAGGCATGAGCTTAACTTCTCTATGTTCAATGAGTTTTACAGGAGCTGTCTTTAGCAATAGGGCAATAACCATCAGTTTGTGAAGAACAGCCTTGACAATAGCCTGATTTGTTTGGGGGTTCCCAGGGAGCTCCTTTGTGAATAATTCACTTAGATGTAATCCATTTTGATAACTAGAAGCTCCATTTGGTGATGTCACTTTTGGGATCTGTCTCTGATAATTTTACAATTTCATTTAGATTACTTTCAAATTTGTATATATTTTAGGAAGCTTTCATTCTTTAGGATTATATATAACCACTCAAATTGCTCTTAGTTTTCGCTCTCTCTAGCAGAGAGAGCCTACATCTTTTCTCCTCTCCGTTTGTTCTTCCCATTCCAGTTTCTCCACCATCCTCATAAAAGTATCTATTGTATTTCTCCTTCCTAAGGAAATGCATCCCTCCTATGAATCCCTTCCTCCATCTTGAACATGTGTTGTTATACAGACATTAGCTTGCATATCAAAGGCTTGACAGCTAATATCTACATATAAATAAATACATACCATATTCATCTATCTGGATCTGGGTTAACTCACCCAAGGATGATTTTTTTTTCTAGCTCCATTCATTTCCTGGGAATTTATGCATTTTATGGTTAATATTCTACTCTTCACCCATGCAGCCATTTTAGTTGTTTCTGATTTGTGGCTATTTTGAATAAAGTGATGATTGTAATGGATATGCACAAGCAACTGTCTCTTTAGTAGGATAAAATGTTCTCTGTATACTCCTCAAGAGTGGTTAGGTTGTCTGTTGTGGTATATTGATTCCAAGCCTCATGAGGAACCAGTATAATGATATCCCTAATACCTGTACAAATTTACACTCCCACCAGCAATGAGTGAGTATTCTCCATACTCCACATTCTCACCAGCATGAACTGTCTCATATTGTATTGATTGAGACCATTATGAATGAAATAAAATGAAATCTGAAAAAAATACTTGAGAATAGAGTTGAATCCATAAGTTTCATTAAACAATGTGTGATTAAGTTTTATCTACTTAAAATTATAGTAATATGAATTATAGAGTCTTTCATGTTAACATAAAAATGGTATGTTCTAACCAAATATACATTTTTAAATTAATTTGTTTTGTGAATTAGTGATCTTACACATAGTTTGCCAAATTACTATAATAATTTAATGAAATCAATTAATAAATTAAGATATCTAATACCAATCTTTAAGATCTTGCTGCCTTACCATTTCTTTCTGTGTTTCTAAATATATCCTGAATACTTAACCTCTAACAAGCAAAATATACTTCAAACATGTAATACAAAGTAGGGCACATCCTATATAAACTCTTAATCCAAATGAAAAATAAAAATGGATAATTCAGTGTGTCATTCCTTATCTTAAATAACAATGAAGGCACAATATTCCAGAACATGTGGAATAAAATGAAACTTAAAAAAAAGTTTTGATAAAATTCAACATCAACTCATGAGAAAATCCATGAAGAGAAGGAATAGAAGGTACATATCTCAACATAATAAAAATAAGAGAAAATTGTGAGCTGTAAGTGTATACATTAAATAAATAACAATGATGCACATTAGGGTCTTGGCAAAACAAAAACAAATCAAACCCCCACACAGCAGGTTTAAAGAAACACTTAAGTACAGAACTGATCTTAATAAAGTAAAAGATAAACAGTACAAGAATCTATGAAATGATTCTTTGAAAATGTAAGTAAAAAGCAACACATCCTTGCCTAACCAAAAGAAAACCACAGATGACTTAAATTATTAAAATAAAATGGGAAATGTATACATTATTAGAAATAACATTCAGAAAATTATGATGGTATACCTTAAAACTTACATACTTGTAATTTTGAAAAAAAAATATGACTCTCTAAATGAATATGACCTAACAAATTGAAAAAAGATGAGACAAAAATTTTTAAGCCCTACAAAAACAATGGCCTTGAAAATAGCTCTCTCAACCAAAAACTGTCTGTGCCTATATGGTTTCTCTGAGGAATTCTACCAGGCTTCTAAAAGAAAAGCTAATAACTATTGTTCTCAAATTTTCACACAAAATAAAAAACTGCATATTTTAGAAGTTATTTTAAATAACTTATATTACACTGGTTAATAATTAAGATAAACACAATAAAAATTATTGATACATTTAAATTATGATCATATATAAAATATAGTCAGTAAAATAATTTCAAAATTACTGCATTTAGAAATCATCAATCAGCATGGTCAACTTGGCCTCATTTCATAAATGCAGAGATACCATTCTAAATTAATACATGTGGTAAATCCCATAAATGTACCAATGAAAGAAATATAATTGTTCTTTCAATAGAAAACTTTGACAAACATTCAACATCTTCCCATGACAAAATCCTTGAAATATATGAATGGTAGGTACACATGTCAACATAATAAAATTTTGTCAAACCTATATCCAAATCCATGACAAATGAAAAAATAAATACTCAAAGCATTTCTGCAAAGGAAAGGAACAAGTATGAGCATCTATTATCTCCATTCTGATTCATAACAATGTTTGAAATCTTAACAAAAGAAGTAAGATTAGAAGAAAATTAAATCGACCTAAATAAGAAAAAAAAAGTGATAAAATACCCTTTGAATCTGCTGATATAAAATTAGGAAAAATGCATTTTCGTAGACACATAAGCAAGTAATTCATGAAAAGGACTACTTGATTAGTTCTAATAATTTATTAGGAAAACCTCCAACAACTGAAAAGTGAACCTTATATAATAAACTTTTATGTGCAAGAAAGGAAACTGTTAAGTTATTGAAGAGGCTTCAAAGAGAGGATTAATATATCAAATATAAAATCCACTCAGAAGAGGTCAAGGAATCAAGCAACTAGATTTAGAAAGAAATCAGATATGGAACTAAACAGAAAGTCCTAGAAAAGAGGAAAAAGAAATACATAACATTAAAAAGAGATCAGTGTTCAAAATCCTTAACCATTACAGGTCAGACCCGTTACTTAGGTATAGAACTGCTTATAGCAGACTGTACCTTCCCATTTCAACTAATAATTTAGAAAATGCTCACAGATGTGTTCACTGGCCAATGTGTTCTGGACAATTCTTCAACCAAGTTTCCATCTTCCCAAGTAAGTCTAGTTGTGTCAAGTTAACAAAAACCTATAAAGCATACTGAGTAGTTAAACAAGAAAATAAATTTATTTCCCAGAGTTCTAGGAGATGAGCAGTCCAATATCAACATGGCATTAATTTGGGAAAGAACTCTTAATATGGCATTATTACTTGAAGAACAATGCATGGGTATTAAATATAGGCAGGAATAAATTCTGGGAGCAATTGGACATGCATGATAGAAGGAAAGAGACAAATAGTGAGAGATAATAACTTTTGTAACAAAGTCTCCAAAGTAATCCACTATAGTGATAATGTCACTAAATCATTCATGAATTAGAATGGGACATTTGAGGTATTTCTACAGAAAAACTTAACCTGGAATCCACTTGCAGAATGGGAGGAATGATGAGCAAAGGGGTTAAAACCAGGCTGGGGAAAGCCACAGAAAAAGCTGACCTGAACAAAGGGGAGCACATGGACCCCCAGACTGATAGCTGGGAAACAAGTATAGTACTGACTCAGGACCCCTGTATGTGGCTGTCAGTTAGGAGGACTGAGCAGTCTATGGAACCTCTGGTAGATGATCTGTATGTATCCTTATTGTACAAATGGACTTTTGGAGCCCATTCCACATAGAGGGATACTCCCTCGGCCTAGACACATGGGGGAGGGACTAGGCACTGCTGCAAATGATGTCATAGACTTTGATGATCCCACATGGAAGGCACCACCTTCTTGGGAAGCAGAAAAGGGATGTGATTGGGGGTTGCGGGGGACATGGGAGGATGGGAGGGAGAAGGAACTGGGGTTGATGTGAAAATAAGATTTTTTCTAATTTAAAAATAATTTATAAAACTTATCTGATGGGAGATGTCATTCTGTATATGTTTCTCATACTGGTTAAAAATAAAGCACTGTTGGCCAATAGGAAAGGAAGATAGGAGGGACTAGGAGACAAGGAGGAAATAGGAAGTAGTAAGGAGGAGTAAAGATGGAGAGTTGAGAGAGAGCAGTATGTCGCCGGCTTCCTGGTAAGAGAAAAACATAGATCAGCAGAAATGGGTTAATAATTAAGACAGAGCTAGCCGATAAGAAACTAGTAACTGGCCAACAGCATAATATCTAATACAGAGTCTCTGTGTGTTATTTGGGGCTAGCGCGGCGGCAGGACACAACCAGGTGGCGGCAGGCAGAAAAACCGAACTCCTTACAAATGGCGCCCAAATTCCCAAATATTGTTTATAAATGTTTGTTTTCATTTAAATGGACTTGGTTATAAATGGTTAATAATCACAGCCAGTTCTTTTTAAAGGTAAAAAGGGAATTATGATATAGATATGCATAGTTTGTTTTGGAATGGATTTTCATTTATTGATACAATTTAAGGTCAATTTTGTCATATGTATATTTCTCCTCTTGTTTGTATAGCTCATTTAGAAATGTAATGTATAATGTAGTACAGATTATAGATAATTACCTATGATAGTCAAAGCTTAGAGTTTAGTTAGGGTTTTCAAGATACACAGAGATGTATGTAAGATAGATAGGAATTCTTCAAACCTTTCAAAGACCTACAGAATATGGCATTTAAAATGCTTTAGGGTTTTATTTGACAATGAGACATAAATGCTCCTGGCAACACCACCTACGTCAAAAAGGAAGATGGACATTAAAGAAACACGTTATGGAATTTACTTCCAATATGGCAAGACTAGCCATTTGGACAAGATACTGCTCTTGTCTGGACTGTTTGACTTTATGCTGTATAAACTGGACATGCAGGACCCACAGAAAAGTGACTGCTGATTCAAGATGGACATTGCTACAGAGATCCTGCTTCATGAAAGTGTCTGGGAGACAGTCTGAAGGACACAGAAAAAAGTGACTGACAAACTGCCAATACAAAAAGACAGTTTAAAGTTTCCTGTGTTGCTAAAGAGTCTGCTAGACACACTACGGCCTACGGGCTGAAGATGGAAGATTACAAAAAAAACCTTGGGTGACCAGGCAATGAGTTGTCTCTGTCATTTCTAGAGCTTATATACTATCCTTCTGTGGTCTTTGAAGGAATTAAAGACAGATAGTTATGGTATAGACTTTAGACACACAAAGATAAAATAGATGATAGAATATTTTCTTAAATCTTACTAAATGTTAATGGACTAAATAGTGTTAACTGTGATTCTTATTTGATAACTGTTATGTGATATATTTTGCTATGTTAAGGTTAAAACCCTTCTTTTTATTTAGACAGAAAAGAGGAGATGATGGGAGATGTCATTCTGTATATGTTTCTCATACTGGTTAATAATAAGGCACTGTTGGCCAATAGGAAAGGAAGATAGGAGGGACTAGGAGACAAGGAGGAAATAGGAAGTAGTAAGGAGGAGTAAAGATGGAGAGTCTAGAGAGAGCAGTATGCCGCCAGCTCCCTGGTAAGAGAAAAACATAGATCAGCAGAAATGGGTTAATAATTAAGACAGAGCTAGCCGATAAGAAACTAGTAACTGGCCAACAGCATAATATCTAATACAGAGTCTCTATGTGTTATTTGGGGCTAGCGCGGCGGCAGGACACGACCAGGCGGCGGCAGGCAGAAAAACCGAACTCCTTACACTTATCTGCTTCTTAGCAACTTTCATCTCCTTGTGCCAATACTGATGAAGTGTATTAAGAGGAATAACTTTAAGCCTCCACATTTGAATACAGACAAGCTTTGTAAATACTTAAAACTCATTTTATTTTCAGCGTTTTAAAAATGTTAAGAGTTTTTGTCAACACAAAGTGAATATTATCGAACTAAATGCTGGTGTTTGTAAACTTTAAACAGTGAAATTCCACATGAAGAAATGCAATATCATTATATAACATGCCCCAGATACACAAGTAAAATACAATTATGGAATTTTATGCCAGAGAAAAATACAATGTTCTTCTCATTTCTTTCTAAAAATAGATTTTCTAATGACCATGTTATCCAGGAACCTGCTGTTATATTTCCAAAGCCATTTTGTTTATAAAGCTATAATCCAGCTTGTGCATAACATTTCCAATGTGGAAACATTATACTACCAAAGTTTGCAATGATAAAAATAATAGATCAAAGCTAACATCCTTGTATGTTTCAAATTAACACTGACACATTAGAATCCCCATGCATTTAATGAACAATTAGGCAAAAAACAATGTTGACATTACATGTACGAATTCTTAAACAGATTTTGAGAAATAATCAAGTAACAGTGTCTTAAAATGAGCTTTTCATGTTCTCTAAATGGATCTGTTTTGGATCACTGTGTTTCCTTTTGATTGCTTTTGCCATTTAAACACTTTCACAATGCAGAATGTTCATCTCTACTCATTTTTCAGTAATGTTACAAACAATTACATCCCTAAGAATCTCGGTTTTATTACAACTATAATATTCTAGAAGAAAATCTTGAGTGCAACTGGTTGAGGCCAGTTAGAAAATACAAGTTCTATTCTTGACAGAAGCAGCAGTTCCGGGGACATATCTATCCTGTAACATGTATGAGTCTACTAGTGGCCACATATCTTGATGATTTTCCTGTCATTGACTTCTTCTGTAAGGATGGAAAAATATAGCCTGACTCTCCAATGACCCAAGGAAGCTAGAAGTTTAAACATACTATCTAAATAGTCCTAAATACGTTAAATTCCAGACCCTGTCCTCTGCCTCTAAATAGGCGAATGGTCTAGGAGTCCGTGCAAATGCAGACCTCTGGGGCTATAAAAAACTGATTAGTCTATAAAACATGGGCTTGGATGATTTAAAATGATTGGTCTAAACACTATAAAATGGTTTAAATTGATTAGCCCCCACCACATGGGCTCCTGATGCTATGAGATGATTGGTTTACAACGAGTGGGCTTTGTTGTAAACCCTATAAAAGCTGTCTCAATTCTGTACTTGTGGTCCTCAGTCCTCTACCCGTGCATGGCTTTTGACTGTGGACCTCAGTGAACTTGGAATAAACAAGACCTTATTCACTTTGCATCAAGACAGATTCTCATGAGTGATTTGGGGTGTCACCTTTCCTGAGTCAGAGCATGAAGGTCCATTCTCTACAGGTCTTACACTTCCAAAGCTTCAAGATGAGAAGCTACCTAAGATTATATTAAGGATGTCTGATAATCTACAGATATTAACAGAATTAGAGTTATAGGCACACATCATGGTTATTTCTAAACTGGTTCAAATACTCCCAGTAATTTCAAATAACATGCTGGTTTTTAGAGAAAATATTGCAAATGTTTCTTGTTACATTCTCTACTGTTGTCAAACTGTTTTTCTGTTTTTTAAGGTAGGATCCTCTAAAGGCAAACTCTTCTTTCCTGAGCAGTAACTACACTGAAAGTAACACTTGACTCATGGACTTAGAGTGGCTCAGTGAGTGATTACCCACCAAGGTCTATTTTCTCATGTAAAGGAAAGTCAACTCCAAAACAAAAGCCCTTTTGTTCTATCATGCTGATGAAGGACAAAAAGAAAGAGACTTGTATATTGTGACAAATGATATACATAATGGTTTTCAACATTATAATAGTGACTGAGGCATTCAAAGCCTCCCTGATACCCTCTTGTACATGTCTTTGGGCAGTTGCTGACCTTTCATGATTGTTCAAGAAACTCTTCAGACCATTCGAAATAGTTGGCCATAGACAGATTTTGAAAGATAACCTCCTTGATGTTTAAATGCTCCCGTTTAACCAAGAAAGGAAATTCCTTACCATTTCATTGTTTACCTTGTCTAGTTAAGTCTACTCTATGAATTTCTAAAATGGGTTTCCAATGTCCACCATCCCCAAATGCATATATTTATGGGGGTGTATACTACCCATATTCTAACCCTTACTGAAATGGGCATGCACAAGAATCTTGAGCGTAATGCTCTCATATAGATTATTTTAAGGTAGACTCCTTAAGCTATTTTTATTAATATTAAAAGACCACCCCGTGATTGCTTTTATGACAATGATCCTCTCATTTTCCTTTGAAGTAGATGGCATAAACAAAGAACAGTTGAGTGGCTGAATTCACTGAACCTGGAGATAGTAGCTGTAATTATACCTTATTTTAGGAGCATAGGATGTTTTTTTATAATTTTAGGACTCCTTTGGCCAGCTTTCCATCTCTTTACATGAAAAAAAAATCTATGAAAGTTGGCATGAAGACATGATATATTTATTCAAAGAGCCTGTGGCCATTTTATGCAAATATTTTTAAAATTGATTTATATTTGAATTAAAAACAATCTTATTTTTCATACCAATCACAATTCCCTCTCCCTCCCATTCTTCCATTCCCCCCACCAACCCCTATTTCACCACCCATCCACTCCTCAGAGAGAGTGAGGCCTGCCATGGGGGGTTCATCAAAGTCTGTCACATCATTTGGGGCAGGACATAGGCCCTCTTTCATGTATCTAGGCTCAGAGAGTATCCCCTCCATATGCACTAAAGATGAATACTGGTTACACTGCCAGAGACCCCATAGACTGCTCAAGCCCCACAGCTGACACCGACATTCAGGGAGTCTGCTTCAGTTTTATGCTGTTTCCCTAGCTGTTAGACTCAAGTCTGTGAACTCCCACTTGCTCAGGTCAGCTGTTTTTGTGAGTTTCCCCTGCATGGTCTTGACCACTTTGCTCATCACTCCTTCCTCTCTACAACTGGATTTCAGGAGTTCAGCTCAGTGCTTAGTTGTGAATATCTGCTTCTGCCTCCATCAGCTACTGGATGAAGGCTCTATGATGGCATTTAAGGTGGTCATCAATCTCATTATTGGTAAATGACATTTAAGGCAGCCTCTGCACTATTGCTTAAATTCTTACTTGGGGGTTATTCTTGTGGATCCCTGGAGATTTTCCTAGTGTCAGATTTCTCATTAAGTCCATAATGGCTCCCTCTCTGTTCTTCCCCCAACTGGATTTTCCTGAATTATTTGTGCCATATTTGTTGGCAGAGAGAGACTTAATGCCCTGATGAAGATCTCTGCCTCTGTTGTCAATGCCTTTATTTTTAAACATGCCTTAGTCGTCTGGATCAAAATGGTTCTCTTTGCATATATAAAGGCCATGACCAGGACTTTTATTTTAGGATTATATATTATATTATATATAAGAATATATGTATGTATGTATGCATATTTGGAATCAGGAATCCTTTCTGGATTCCCCTCAGGTTCTAATGCTTGTGTTCATAAATGGTTAAGAAGTATATGTGCATTACCATTATGTATGTGTCTCTCCCTGTGTGTGTGTGTGTGTGTGTGTGTGTGTGTGTGTGTGTGATAAACACTATGGCCAAGACATCACTTCTTCCTATGAGAACCTAGGTAATCATAGCAGAAAGTAGCAAGCATGGCTTCCAGAACAAGGAGCTGAGAAGACATATCATCAAAGGCAAAACAAAGCAGATATAGAAAACTGAAAATAGGGCAAAACTCTCTGACCTCAAAGCTCATTCCTTATGGTGTATTTCCTCAAGTAAGATAGCAACAACTTAACCTCCCCAAACCGTAACACCAACTAAGAACCTATTATTCAAACACTAGAGTCTATTGGGGGGACATTTCCACTGACGCCACCACATGCATTACACATTATGAGGAAGGAATAAAAAAAATATGCAATCCAAACACAAAAAATAAGAAGAAACAAAATGATAAAGTGTTTTAAATTTTATTTTTAAAAAGTAAATCAATTTTACTATATAAGGAAACTTTGAAAATCAACCAGTAAAATATGCATATCCCAAAAGAATTTATTGCAAAGTATAAGGGCATGAATATTAGGAAAAATGCATTGTGTAATAATGAAACAGATACAATAAAAAGATTGTATTCCATGTACCATGTTAAAAAAAAATAGAAACACAGAACATATTGTAGATAAAAGGTAGAGTTTATTGCAAAACTGAATGCTCGTGAGGTACATAATGGTAAATGGAGCATTGTTGTAAAGCACACTCTAAAATTGGTGAAAATATTCAAAAGCCATTTTGTATCTCATATTATCAACGGGTTAGAATGGACAAAAGGAAAGAACTCACTGTACCGACTTATAATTTAGGAAGAATTTATTCTACTTATTAAGTCTCCAAAACAGACATCTTTCAGGAACAATACTTTCCTGTCCAAGTGATTGACAGTCCAATCTGGAATAGTTTGTATAAAACAAAACAATGCTTTGAATTTGTCCTTTATCAGAATTCTCCTGCTATACAATAATCTAGCAAGGTTTTGGACTCCTAGAAATATGTTTAGATAAGTCTCACTAGTGGACTCTGAATAGTTTAGGATATTATGCTTCTCTTATGAGGACTATTCTGATAAACAGGCTCATCTATTTTGGTTTAACAAGGATCACGATAAACAATTAGGCCGAACAGATATTTATTTAGGGAAAAATAACTCAACATAGACAGATGAACAACAACAGATTCCTGCTTCCAAGAATTCCTCTGGATGCCCTCCTGTCTCCATGTGGCTGGCAAGAGAGCCCTCTCCCGCGCCCCTCCGACCTAGTTCCCCAGGTCACTTCTGCCCCAGGCTCCACCCCCCAATGAGTGTGGTCAGTGCCACAGAAGGAGACAAAGTGAATATCCCACTATACTCATCCTTTCCCCCTAACCAGTACTACAAATCTATCAATTGCAACCCATGGTTCTATAAACACTTGGTTATAAGAAAGAGACCCAGCTCAGATGTCTTTGAGTTTTACTAGTATCTATCTACAGAACCTTGTGAAGAACTTAGAATATATGAGTAGCAGCATATTGACACAGCAAAATGTGTACTGGAATAGGAGATAGAATTCCAAGGTCACTCAGCCAACTCATTTTTTGTGTCTTTTTCAGGATTTTCAACAACATTATTATGATATGGAAAATTTACATAAGTCTGATATCAATAATTGTATGATGTGTCATTTTTAATAAATGTTACTATACTTATAATCAAATATTAGTACTAAATATTAAATAATATAAGTGTTTTTGGGAAACTGTCTTTATAAAAATTGTGTACCTGGAAACAATAAAGTTCAAGGAGACAAGATTACCCATTTTGTTTTACCTCAGCTGTTGCTGTTTTTCACACTCGTCTCTGTTGAATAAAGAAAAGGATTGTTAGGTATTCTTCAGGATGGCTGAAAATCCAATGGGTTTCTTTCATTACTCTTGCTCTTTCCAACCAGACCCCTGTACTCTACTCATAGAAGGTAACTTCCTGTTCCTGATTGGTATGATTTCCCACCTCCCATTTCCCACTGCTATTGCTTCTTCATAACATATGATAGAAATCAAGAAACAAAAAAAAGAAAAAATGCAATTTTTTTTTTTTTTTTTTGGTAGAAGGCTTTCTTTGTACCACCAAAGATATGAAAGTTCACCATTATCATATGGTTTTCCCACTAGCTCATATAACTTAATTTATCCTTTTTCTCTTCTTCTTGCTTTTGCCTTAGGAATTTTACCTTTCCTTCTATATGTCTTACTGGGTGTCAGACTGACTGGTGACTGTCTGGCTGTCTGGTCTCAGGCATCTTTTGCTCTCTCCCCCAATTCTCTTCTACTTTTCTTATTCCATGTTTCCTTCTCTTACTTATTCTCTTTTGCAAGGAGTCCCAGACATGCCTCTACTGACTACCTTTTGGCCATTTTACTTTTTATTATACTAATCAGGTTTGTAAGGCAGGCATGGCAACACACCATTACATTATTAAACAAATGTATTATAAACAAATATAACACATCTTTGTTTGGTTAAACAAATGCAACATAAACAAATGCAATACACTTTTACATAGTTAAAGTAATAGTTCACAACAGAAACAAATGTAACACATCTTTACATAAAGTTATATTCTATAACAGTGTTCATATTGACTGCTTATGAATTCTTATCTCATTCATAACTATTTTTCCTGAATGAGGAGTAGGGAAGTCATTTATGAGCAAATAGGAATGTACAACTTTCCATCTTTTCTTTACAAAAGTGAGAACATCAGACTATATGTAAGAAAAGTCAGGAATGTAGCTTTTTCCTTGAACCTCTAAGGAATTTTGGATCAGGTAGAATTCTGACATAAATCTCCTAGCAAATTAGGTTTGAAGTCTTTGATTTGATGTAGTTTAGACAGAATGAGGCCTACCTTAGCTTCTAATTCATTCAGTGTTTACACTTCCTGAAATGCCATCCATGCAGGGTAGCATAAAAATGTCATAATCAATAATAAATCATTAATAAGAAAGTAGACATTTTAAAATGAAAGAGGAAAGATAACAGAATGAAGCAAACCTGTCAGAAATTCACACTCTGGATGATAGACTCAGATTTTCTTTTGAGTGAAGAAAAAATTCATTTCCTTCCAATCCTGAATTCAGTACTCTTTAGTCCTTTTATACATTGAATCCTCACTAATGTACTATACTATTTATGAAAAAAATAGAAAGTATTACTGGCCAGACTCCTTTTTTAACCTCTAAAACGGTTGTAAAGTCAACTCTTGCTGAGAAAATTTGAGATATTATTGAGGGGAATATATTTAACTTAATGTGGTAGGAAATTCAAACCTTTTGACATTGCAACATAATGTCATTATCTGCCAGATATATTGGGCCTTCTTCATAGCTATCATGGGGGCATGTGCTTTTAAGCCCCAGGTTTGATACAACTGGGAGAATAAATGGTTTCTAACAACTCAAAACTTTAATTATGTATAATAAAAGGCCTACTGACTAATTACAAATAACATTTTATTCATGTTTTGATATTATAGTAGTTCTACAGGCAACTAAATAATGCTGAAACCCCCAGGAAAGAGAAAACCAATTGGTGGTTATCCAACACAAATTATTTTTCATTGCTTAACTCAAGAAAACCTGAGACCAGACCTTTTCCTTATTTGAAATTTGGAAGAGTTTAATCTTTGTTTAGACATTTTTTTCTCTAATTACCATATAATAACTTAATATTTTCACATGTAGAAAACAGAAACCTGACCCTCTAGAATTTTATCACTTCTAAATTAATAAAATATTGAAATACTGGTGAACAAGCCAGTAAGGAGCATACAGCCTTTATATTTGCCTCTAGGTTCCTTATTCTGCTTCTACCCTGAATTCTCTCTAAGACTGGCTGTGATTATGAACATGTAAGCCAAATAAACTCCTTCCTTAGTTTGCTTTTGGTCATGGTGTTTTTCACAGCAATACAAAGCAAATTAATGAAGTTACTGTAATAAAAACTGTGAGGGATCATGATAACTTTTAGTTTCCTGCATTTAACATATTAGAATTTAGTTAAAATAAGAAATGCCAGATGTATACTTTTAGTGTATTAGACCTAATATTTATATTAATCTAATCACTTTCTATATTGTCTATTAAAAACAATGTTACCTAATATTTGTTGAGAATTGTTTCATGGAAGTTTAAAATTATATTTATGTATTATTATCACTTCAATAATCACAATGAAGAAATAAATTAGTGTACTACTTTTAATTATACTTCATCCATAAGAAAATATGTGAAATTAAAAGGTTGCCAACTGGCTTTGGGATTATTTATTTTATATGTAAACATCACTGCTGTTGAGGCACTCGATATTTTGTATAATATAGTTCTGTAAGTTCCACGAGTGTAATAATTACTTCAAGAAGTAAAAATACACTGTCCTATGCATGAGATCATTTTGGTTGTTCAATGCGGAGTGAATAGCCTTGAAACTATACACACATCAGCAACAAAATGGATAAAGCAGGCTGCATTTATGTATATTTGTAGATATACATATCTTTAAATAAATATATGTAGCAATAATAATGTGAAAAAGAGACAATAAACTTAAGCATGCGGATGGGCATCTGAAGGACTTGAAGGAATGTGTCTGGGAGGGTCTAGGGGGAGGGAAGGAAAGAGGAGAAAGTTGATATTATATAATTTTACTTCCCTTAAAATAAAATGGATTAGTCAATAAAATTAACATTTAATTCACAGAACTAATAAAATGGATTGTTATTCATAAAGTTGGTGGGCCTTGTACAATTTAAAGCCTGGATAGAACATAAATAAATCTACTGAAGAAGAGAAAATTCTTGTGCCTCATGGTTTTTACACTGGAATATCTTCTAATTGAAAGGAAAAATGCCATAGAGAAAAAGAATATGAATATATTCCCAATCAAGAGACACTCTCTATAAAATCAATATTCATTATGATGTAGTATATAAAAACATACAAAATGATTATGAAATTTAGTCAGTTCTGACACACTATTTCAAAAATTATACAACAATCTTTCCCTTTCAAATGTAAAATACCAAGTGTGACCAAATCTCAGATGCATAGATTCAAAATACCTTACCTAGCTATATTGTCAAAGCATATATTTATTTATGTATGTATGTGTGTATTTATATGTGTGTATGTATATACATAATATTAACATATGTAGTTATATATAATATATAAATATATATATATATATATATAAAATTTTAAAAATAAATTTAACATAAAAACCTAAAAATTTAAAAGCAAAGGCTGCAGTGTGGCTTCCTGAACCATTATCCTTCAATGTTATTAGTAAACAATGCTGATTCAGGTAGAAAAGAATGGAATAGTGAGTGCTCTATACTCCATAACCCAGTCTCAGAAGCTGTAATTTTTTTTTCTGACTCGAGTTGTTTCTAAGGCTTTGGTTTCTTTTTTTTTTTTTTAATTAGCTTTGAACTCTCTAAAATATATCAGTCATATCCTTATGTAGCTATGATAGATTCAATTTTCTTAATTTAGTAGGATTTCCTTCATAATAGAAATGACTTAGTCATGTATAAGGACTAAAGATTTGTCCTTTATACAGAATATTTCATTGTCTATTGGGGATACAACCATAGTTCACCAAAAATTCAGTTAAATAGTGAAAAAAGTAGGGGACAAATATTTGTATCTTAGTTAATATCAATCCAAAAGAAGCCTTTGAGAGCATACCACCTTATGCGGCTGAAAAGATGGGTAAGTTATTAAGGGCTCTTGCTGCTCTTGAAAAAGACCATGATAAGGTCTGAGCAATCACATGATGGCTTACAACCATTTGCCACTACAGTTCTGGGGAAATATTAAGGTCTCTTCTGACTATTTTTGGTACCAGGTATAATTACAGAATGGGCGCGCGCAGCACGAACACGCTCGCACAGGCACACACACACACACACACACACACGCACACACGCACACATCCATGCATTAAGGACAAATAAATCTTTAAAAAGTATTATAAAACTACCTTATATCTGTATGTAATATTCATAAAGACCAAAAAGAAACAAAGAAAAATTGGTAAGTTTCTCCAATAGTAAATGCCTATAGTCTAACCACACAGAAGTATCAGACTGGAGCTTGATCCTGGCCTTGAGTTATATAGTGAGAACATTTGATAGGAAAAAAAATATCTAAAACTATGGCATCAGAAAAACAGTTTTGTTTATTGATAAAAGCACATCTCCAAAATCAATAGTAAATATGTTTACAACTGCTTTAATGTAAAACAGAATGAATCTTAATCTAATTAAAATTAATTACAAGTTTGATTACTAAGAATGTGAAAATCAAAGTTAAATGCAAGTAGTATTTGAAATAAGCCATATCCTTTTATTGTGAATTTAAAAATAGGCTTCATAATCAATGTTAATGCTCTAAGAAAATATAATCAACTAGGAACCTCTATTCTCAAACATTCATTCCAGCAGTATTCACAGTACAAAAGTTATCTGTGTTTGAAAAAAATGAATAGAGAAAAAAATATGTGTGTGCTTGTGTGTGTGTGTGTGTGTGTGTGTGTGTGTGTGTGTGTGTATATATATATATATATATATATATACATATATATATATATATATATATATATATATATAAAATCTGTATGCACACTGGCACACTGCAGTGATCTGCCTTTAAAGTAAAAGGAAATACTGTCATTTTGAACAAGGATGAATCTGAAGGATATTATTATGTGAACAAAGGTAATTATCACATAACACTTAGACCTCCTTCTATATACCCATAGAAACATGAAGTTTTCACACTTTAATCTTAGGGGACCTAGCACCCAACTCCAAAATTAGTACAAAGAGACTTATTCTTACTCTTTTTCTAGTTAAATTTTCTGACTTAAACAATCTCATTTCTTGTTAACTATGTTTTTCCTCTGTATTTTTTTTTTACCATTTTTTTATTCTATATATCTTTCTTTCCTTCTTACCCCATGGCTGGTAATTTTGCTAGGTCACTGGCCCATGGAATCCTCATTTCCTCGTTTTCTCACTCCTAGCTTTTCTCTGGAACATAGATTTCTTCTCCTATTTATTCTCTCTGTTGGTAGCCCTACCTGTCCCTCTCCTGCCCAGCTATTGGCAGTTCAGCTCTTTATTAGACTGATCAAATATTTTAGACAACCAAAGAAACACAACATTAGAGAGTTAAGCAAATTCAACATAAAATAATTCTACACATCTTTGAATCATTAAACAATTATTCCACAGCATAAATGAATGTAATACAACTTAAACTAATATTCCACAACACAGAAGCAGAATAGTAGTTTTGTTACCAGAGGGCTTGATGTTAGGAAGACCAATGGCCTGAGTGTGAGGGGTTTTGGTGAAAGGGTACAATAGTTTAGTTACATGTTAAGATTAAAAGCTATAATGTGCAGTATAGTTACTACTGTTAACACCAGAAACTAGATTATAAATGTTCTAGCAATAAACAAATGATAATTATGTGGCTTAATAAATGTTTAAAGTACCTTGATTAGACATTGCACAATGAGTATACATCTAAGTATTTTGTATACTTTCAATAAGTGTTTTTATTAGTCACTTGCAGGAGTAGTAACAAAATTTACTATTAAATTGAAAATGTTGACACAATAAGAAATTCAAATGATGAGAATGAATCTATTGGTATTGTTGCTACATCTTGTTTGGGCAGCCATATTATTGAAGTATTATTGGGGAATAAGGTGAATATGGGTAGGGATTAGAATGAGGGAACATGAAAGGAGTTGGACAAATAAAAATG
>NW_026126328.1:0-21217 GCF_943737965.1 Phodopus roborovskii
GGAGATGATGCACTCACATATATCTAACCAGAGCATTCTGTACCCAATAGAGACCTCACGCCGGTGTGCTGTGCTGTTTTATCATCTTGTAGAATTTGTATGACTGTGTTCTGTCTACTGTCTTTCTTTCAGGCTCCTCAAAGAGCATCTTGGAGAAAAAGAAGTTGAATTGACACTCATCTTTGACTCAGTGGTGGAAGCTGACTTGGCTAATTATACCTGTCACGTGGAAAATAGAAATGGACGGAAATATGCCAGTGTTCTACTACGTAAAAAGGGTACTGTTTTCATAGGCACAGCTTTGCCTTTACTAACAACCAATAGATACAAAATATGTTTTCTGGACACAGTTTATCATTCAATAAATCTCCCTTTAACCAGTGTTCTCTTTTTGATGGGCAACATTTCTCTTATGAGCTTATTAGGAAAATTAAAAGCCTATGACCTTCAATAACATTAGGAAATGAATAAATGAAATAAAGTATGGTTACACATTAAGTCAATTGACATAAAATGTGCCATGTTTGTAACTCTAATTGATACATAAAATTTTGATATATATTGGCATTCAATGTTTTCTCTGTATTTCACCTTCTTATGTCATAGTGCTTAGTTGAAGTGTTAGATGTTATCAGATTAAAAACAAAGTTACTTTAAATTCCAGAATGAATGTAACATAAATGAGTAATAATGTTATCATAAACACTATAAGTTCTATGTTGTGACATTACTGACATGTTATTAAGAGAACTTCAGTGGGTGCATATATTTCTAAGTTCTTCGGCATTTATGTAAAAGTCCCTCTTTATAGTTTGTCCTACAATTGGTAGAGTTATTTGTGATGGACAAAGGAAAGAAAATAAATTCATGCATAAAAGGGTTAAAACTCAACAGTGCCAAAGAAGAATCTTAAAAGGTTTTTACCAGGAGTCTCCATTACTACAAAAAGGGTAGAGTTTAGATGTTCACCTGGGAAAGGTTTTGTAAATGTAACAGAACACATGTTCTTAATCAGGCCGCTTGTTGCCTAGGCTATAGAACAATAGAACAAATTCAATCAGGAAAATCACTAGTTGCATCTACTGGCCAAGATAGAATTTCCATTTTAACCAGATGCAAAGCTTGAGCCTGACAAGAGTGCCTAGAAGAATCAAGGAAGCACAATTGTTCCGAGAATGATGCTTCCATCTCAGCAACACCATGTCTCATGTGACTGGACTTGATACTATCTTAAAATGGAGGCATATTTATGTATGTATAAAAGTGTATTTATGCATTTATGGAAAAGGAAGTCAGTGCAGCCAGGTTCAGGTTCTCTTGTTCAGCTGCCTGGTGAAATCTAAGTGACTTTCCTGATTAGAATTTTGCAACTACAGTAGTGGAGGCTTTTGTGTGTCCCTCCTGGATCTGCAACTGCTTATGAAATAATCACTCAAAGGCTCACTATTATTTATAATTGTTTATCTAATGGCTCTGGCTTATTATTAGCTATCTCTAACACTTAAATTTACCCATTTTTAAATTAATATGTATATTGCTATATGGCCAATGTGCCTAGCTACTCAATTGGTAGAACATGAGACTCTTAATCTCAAGGTCATGGGTTTGTGCCCCATGTTGGGTGTCACTGGTTATATTAACCCATGAGAGTATGTTAAAGGGTCTCAAGAATTGATTTATATATAAGATTTGAATAAATACTCACTCACACAAAACAGATTAAAAGCCACCAAGATCCAGCTACTATTTCCTGCCATTCTGCCCAGGGGACCAACCACGCCTTCCTCTGACTCTGACCCCCAGAGAGAGATCATGAGAGCAAGAGAGTCCATGACCCCTCTCCCTCAGCTCTTAAGTAGTCATGTCTTCAGACAAGACCACACCCTAGGGCTTGCTGCCCCAAAGGTCATTGGTTTCATGGATTGAACTCTGACAACAAACTCTAGTCTCTTCATATGTAAAGCAGTAGTAATGTTAACTACCATGTAAAGTCAGCAGCTTAAGCCAAAATGAACTAAATATAAGATGCATGCCATCTAAAAAGTATATTTTATCATACTGAAATTTAGTAAATTTTCATCTCTATAATTTCCTCCATTAGCACAAGCTTTGCCTAAGCCTACATTCCTTGTGGCAAAAGTCACTTAGTTTTTGTCCTTTTAGGTCTTCTTGGTTCAAAGATTATCCAGGCCAGAGTTTGCTGCTCCACTTCTGTGTCTTCAAGTAATAGACAATTGGAATGTGTCCTTGTTTAATAAATGATTGAAAGTCTCTTTTAATATTGAAAACTCATATGTATCAAACATATGCTAGGTATTGAGAAATAGACAAATAAAATAGACATCATCAAACCTCTGAGGTAGTAAGAATGCAAAGAAATTTAAACACTTAACAAAAGTTATACAAAAGATATATATAATTTAAAATTCACTTTGGAGAAAAACCATGAATGACTGTCTTATAATTAAACCAGTGGGAACAGTGTTAAAATAAATATATTGTATTTAAAAGTAAAAGCAACAACTGGCAGTTCTTAAAACTAAAAATCTGAAACTACACAAGGATACAATGTAAAACTCTGCTCCCTTTCGTATCATCTGCATAGAACTTTGACAAAAATTATTAATAACTGATAGTATTAATTTTTATCTTTCATATACTTAAATAAATGATAAAATTCACTGGTTTTCCAACTTCTTCTCATTCGATCTCCGAATGAGCTCATTCAGTCCCTATCTCATTGCTGTTTATCATTGATTTGTTCTTACTGCACACAGTCAAGGGTTATATATCTATTTGCCCAATTAATAATATGTAATAACTTATATATTCTGTAGGAATATCAAGATTCTCTTGTCTCAAACACAATCCCAAGTTTCTCCTGCCTATACATATGATTCTGTCTTCTTCATCCCTATCATCATCATACTAGTATTTTGGGGCCAAAATAGTCAAAGCTATCTTTCACTTCTACTTTTTTCTACTCATGTCCTATGTCTAGGCTAGCACTAAGCCCCATACTGCAGCTATCAAAGGCTATCAGAGCTTTGACCACTTCCTCGTCTTCACTGCCGTGGTGTTGCACCTCCAACCTCAGATGAAACTTTTACTATTGCACAATCTGTTCTTATTGCTGATCTCACTTTGTGCCACAATCTAGGTCAAATAGAATGCTCACTAGTCTTCTCAGGCTCATCAAGCATTGTCCTTTCTTAGACTATTGTTTATTTCTTCTGCCTGGAACATTTTTTCCTAGCTTTTCCCCTGGTTGCCTCCAATCACACAGACTGCTTCTTATGTGACCTACTCAGTGGGCATCTGTTTCTTTCTAGTGTATGCATTAATATTGGATATTACATTGCAATTTGTTTCTTGCATTCTCCCTGCCCAACAATGTATATTCCATAAGTGTAGGGGTTTTTCTTATGTTAGTGACGGTTTTATCATAAAACATAATAAATGTTCAAAAGTATTTGTTGGGTGGAAATTCTCCTCATATATGTCTATCCCAGTGCAATGGGAGAAAAGATAAAAGAGATTCATAAAAAAGAGTTTATCAATGAGCTTGTCTTGACAGTGTGACCTCGGTTACTTCAGGGCTTTTTTATTTTTAAAGATATTAACTCAAGCTTAGAGGTGAAAAGTCAAAGGCCTCAAAGGCTAAGCGTATATGAAAAACAAAAAAGGGTTGAGTATTACAAAAAATTAAAACATGAACTAGATAAAACATACCTTACCTAAAGGTCAACAGAGCATTCTGTTCTAGATGACTTTGACCCAGGATATGAAAGCTTCAAGTGAATATGAGAGGCTGAAGATGTTTTCTTTCTAAGTATTCATTTTTCTAAAAGCATTTTTACCTCAATAAAGCTACTCTTCTAGGTAGAAGGTAAAGCTTCCACTGTGCTTTGCTAAAGGACATGGTTAATTTTTCTTCATTTGGTCTTTGAGCTCTCAAAAATAGAGAAGGTACAAGTTGTTGTGAGCCTATTGTAATTTTTGAAAACCAGATCAAGTTTATCTTGTGTTAAGAGACATTCAAAGGTGATGTTTAGGCCTGTTAGACTTTATCACAATAGCACTTGATCTCATTGGCTGTGGTAATTCCACATAGAATGCAAGCATATCTACTTTTATGGAACAATGACGTCTTAATGAGCTGTAAGTCAAATACTTCAAATCCTCTGGGTGATCATTACCGAGAAAAACGTGTGATGAATCATTTTCTTAACTAAAAATGGCCTTTATAAAGTGAAAATTCACCTCTAACATAGCCAATGAGCATGGACAGGGATTACAAAAATAGTATACCCTTTAACTGTAAGCTCCTACATTTGCCTATCATTTTGTTTTCTCTGAAGAGCTATTAGCCAGAAAGTATTACTGACTTACAATACTAAGAGAGCCATCTGACTTTTCCCTCTTGGTGAACCAAGATTAAGAGTTATCTAAGGCTCTTTGCATTCACAATGTACACCAAATCTCCTTGAACCTCTGTGCATTCATTGCCATTTCAGAGTGACCTATATTTAGAGGTATTTGAAGCTACCTACTTGTGACCAGTAATTTATTTATTAATCTATTTTGCTGCTATAACAAAATAGCTTTAACGGAGAAATTTTCAAAAACCCCACAGATTGACATCTACAGTTCTAAGGATTGATGTGCTAGCATATTCCTCTTCTAGTAAGGACCAGTTCCTCATAGTTGGTGGATTCTATGTGGTCTCAAAGAGGAAAAGAAGTAAGAAAATTCTCTTAGGCCTCTACAGGGGTACTGTTTCCATTCATGAGAATGGAGCCCTCTTGAGCTACTTACTTCTCAAAGGTCCCAAATCCTAAGGCCATTACTTAGGCTCCATGTCAACACAGTGTTTTGTTTAATAGGGGGCATCAAACTCAGGGCTCTAAAAAACATACATCCTCTGTGCCACATCCTAATATCAGCAAACATGAATTTTAAGAGGATGCCAATATTCATGCCACAGCAGAAATCCTCAAGTCAAACCTCCAAACCCAATTTTAAAGTTCAAAAACCAAGTTCAAACACACACACACACACACACACACACACACACTCACACACACACACACACACACACATAGAGAGGGGGGAGGGAGACAGAGACAGAGACAGAGACAGAGAGGTGGGGGAAACCATCTTTTGTCTCTTGGCTTCACTTGCTGTTTTTCCCATACAGTAACATCTGCCCTTTGTGTTGACACTGAGGAAATAGGTGGGTTCAAACTAAGAATGTACAAAGTAACTGTGCATGTACTTTGAGTGCCTACTAGAAGTTATAACCACTCAAAAGTTTCCTCCTTGGCTACAGTTATCCTTAGGAAGTATTTACAAGACACAGACCAAAATAAATGACTTTTAGCTTCTCAGTCAGGAAATGCCTTGAAGTATAGATCCTGCTGAGATACAAAATGGCAAATGCAAACAGAAGACAAAAGAAAAGCCAGATGTCATTTAGCTGATGGCAGTTTTACCCTCTGATTATAGGATGGATGTTTCTCTTTTGATAAGACTGCCTTGGCTGAATCAAAGAATACTTGTTGGGTCTTAGAGTCAAGGTCCACAGTTTTCAACTTAAACAGCCACCATTATGTAATATTTTTCAAAGGCATTTTTATGAAATGGTCCCCCAAACCACAAAGGTACTTTTCACACCATGATTCTCTTCCATATATTTACAGCTGACATGGGTGCCTGCTACTTGGGAGCACAAATTGGTCCTGCTGCTGAAGTTTTCCATCCACCTAATAGCAACTGTACTCTGTAAATAACATAGAAATTGTTGGGAAAATTTCCATTCGGTGACTTTGAAAACAGTTGAGAGCTGTTCTGTCAAGGGAGGAAGGGGAAATGAGGGAGAGAGACAGAGGAGGGGGTAGAAGGCAAGAGGGAAGAAGGTAATGAACAAAAGGGAAAAGAAACATGAAAGTATTTACAGAATAAATTGAACATCTATTGTGGTAAAAAAAAAAATAGGAACAAAGCATTTGAATTAAGTCAACCAAGGCTGTAAGTTGGAAGAGAAGCTGATTTTTTTTTCAGAGGAACAAAGAAGCATTTATTGTTTCCAACATAGCCTGGTCATTTACAATGTATTGTTGATAGAAAGTGGCCAGGAAACAAGTGAAGACTGTGATTTGCTTCCCAGTAGAACTTTTTAAGCTTACTTTATGCCCATTAGAGGTAGTCAGTGATTCCTAGAACACAAGCTCATAAGACAAAAGGAGTGCTTAATGTATAAAAGGGATTTTATTTTTGCCTAAAAATGTGGGCGCTTCATTTTAAATTGAATTTCACTTTCAGTAGGTAAGGCGGAGATGCTCACTTCACATACCTACACTCAAAGTCACCTCATAATATCTGTTAGGGACAGTTTGTCCTCCACATCAGCTCCATTCTCTCCCCCTTGCCAACATTCCTCATTTTGCTTCAAGAAGAGTTGCATTCACTTCCATGCCACCTCCATGATTTCCCTAATCAGTTGTATTGTGTCCAGATCTCCGTCTACTTACTTGGTAAAACTTCATTCCTTCATTCTCCATAAAACTTAATAATTTCCTTCACATGTGGAACCCCTAGGGGCCCCCTCCTTCCATGGCTATGCATTTTGCAGTGTCCTCTTCAAAGAGGCATGTGAAATCTCCTCAGGTTAGTTCATTCTTACTAGTACTTGGACTATATTTCCTTTCTGTGGTGCTGAAATAATGGGAGCCAAATCCCCCACAAAGCACATGATATGAGGAAATCTCACCAAGATTTCCCTGAAATAATATGTAGTAGATACCTTCTGGTTATTATTTATAGGGTAGAGTATGTAATGCTGTGCTGAAGTAAAAATATTGATTTTAATTCAGGAGACCAAGGTTCTTATCCTTCTTGAGTGAATGACACTATAGAGTCTCCAATTCTATATCTGTAAATTGCTTAAAAGTTCTTGTGCTATGAGATATACAAAGTATAAATAATAGACTTGGTAAATATAATATATATATATATATATATATATATATATATATATATATATATATCCTATGCTAAATAGATTTTGTTACCTTGACAATAATAATCTTACATAAAGAAAAGGTGCTTTTCCAAAGAAAAGTTGTCTGTATTTCTCAAGAGTCACAGCAGAAATTTGAATCGACCTACACAGCAAAACTGACTGATGCCAACTACAGTCAGAAGCAACTAATGTGCAAAATAAAATGTCATTTCCCTCACCAGTTTCAAGTTACATGGTAAGCTGAATTAGTAATAGAGTATTTGCTTGATTATTACAGAATTAGATTAAATGGAGACCACCTAATCTTGTAGGCAGTTTCATTTAATTATGAGACCAATGAATGTTCTTGGGACTTGGCAGAAAGTATTTCTTTTCTGGTCTCTTTCTGATTTAGCATATGCCCTTTGAAAATGCCGAACTCAAAATCTAAAATATCTTTTAACTATTATTTTTCTATGTTCCATGATGCTATCCCTTTTTTTTTTTTTTTTTTTTTTGATGATCACTCTAGATTTGTTAATATCACTAATTAAGCTACAGATAATCCACTGTTCTCTGAGCCTGGGAGACATTATTGTCTCATTCTATTATGCACTGATTTAATTATGCCAACTCTCAGAGTTCCAGGAATGCCTCAGTGGAAAGCTTAAGTATAACATACACTGGTGCTGGTCGAAGAGGCTAAGTGATTAACCTAGATTTCTCATTCATTTTTTTTGTCCCTCTGGGTATATTATATCACAAATATATTATAGTAATTCATTCAAATAAGTATGGGGAGCGAGTAAGTTAATTCCCCCTGCTTAGCATGTATTCGATTAGTTTCTATTGAGGTTAAGTGGAACAGTTAAATCTTGCAAGCTCATTAGATTTTACTTGATTCTGAAAGTAATTTTATGATGTTATTCTACTTCAGAAGAATAGAGCCGGTGGCCTGAGAAGTACAGGAGATAATCTTGCTAAACCAACAAGATACTTTAATAGAAGTAACAGAAAATTGTCCACGAATCCAAAATAAAGGAGCTTTAATAGTTCCCTGATATACAATTAAGGAAATGTGTGTGAAAATGCTATGTCTTCTAATGTAATTGGAATTTAAGTATTTCTTTTAATATGTGATTACTACCTATAATAGTAAATTGCTCAAAGCTTCAGAATATAGTAAATTTTATTAACTACCTTACCAAGAGAATTTTTTTATGTAAGAATATTCTGAAAAGGAAAGAAAAATTAGTATATTTCTAACATAGACAAATATGGGGGATTTCCAAGGTTTGCTGATTTAATTTACCTTTTCTGTGTCTTCTGTTTACTTCAGATTTAATATACAAAATTGAGCTTGCAGGGGGCTTGGGAGCAATCTTCCTCCTACTTATACTACTGGTGGTGGTCTACAAATGCTACAACATAGAATTGATGCTTTTCTACCGACAGCGTTTTGGAGGTGATGAAACTGCTGATGGTAAGCCATCCCCTGTTTCCCAACCTCAGTTAATAGGCATAAATTATGGATAGTCATGTAAAAATCTATTTCTAATCCTGGAAATAGAAATTAAAATATTTAGGGATAAAAGATTATGACGTGTAACTCACTCTCAAATAATTTAGGAAAAATATTTATAAAGAAAAAAAATGAATAGGCAAATGTAGATAAAGGATATAATGTATTATTTTAAAATAATCTTAGTCATGTAATCTTCCCATGTTTGATATAATTTCCAAATTAAAAACTAAGAAAGCTGTTTCTTGATCTAGAGACAAACAACTAAATAAATTTATGTGTTATTTTTGTCTAGAAAATTAAGACATACTGGTCAGTTTTGCCAATTACTGTCATAAAGAACTCAAACATACATGCAACAATATTTTTAATGTATGGGCATGCTCCTTTAATGGCTCAACAAAGTACATGAACCTACATATTTTGAATACTTTTCGTACCATTCTCAGAGATGACTCCAAAGATACAAATTTAGAATGTGTCAGTTACAGTTTGAATTATGTGGCAACCTTCACAGACTCATATGTGTGAACATTCAGTACCCGGCTCGTAGCAGCTTTAGAGAGCTTGTAAAACCCAAAGGAGGTGCAGCCTAACTAGAAGACTTCCATTGCTAATGAATGAATTTAGCTAGGCATCAATTTCTATCTAGGGTTTTTGCTTCCTGATTCCTTAAGAGGTGGGTTATCTCCCTCAGAAGCCTGTCCCACTGCCCTGAACGTGGGTGTCAGTTGGAAGGCCTGGACAGTCTATGGGAACTCTGGAAGTGGAACCAGCTTTTATCCCTAGTGCAAGAATGGGCTTTTGGAACACATTTCCTATGGAGGGATACTCTCTCAGCCTAGATACATGGGGGAGGGCCTAGGTGCTGCCCCAAATGATGTTACATACTTTGATGATCTCCCCAATGGGAGTGCTCACCCTCCCTAGGGAGGGGATGAAGGGTGGTGTAGGGGTTGGTGGGGGCAGAGGAGGAAGGGAGGGAAAGAGAACTGGAATTGGTATGTAAAATAAGATTGTTTTTAATTTAAATAAAAAAAAACAAAGGAAAAAAAGACATGCCTGAATTTTTACTTGGGTATTACAGATTCCAAATAAAGTTTCAATACTTGTATATCAAGAGTTCTCAACCACTAAATTGAAGTACTGAGTATGTGAATTTAACACCCATTTAGAGACATACATGATACACGCCAATATCAGCTATATTTGCTACCAAATTCTTCATTATTTTATATATTCTAACATCTCATCAACATAGCTTAGTTTTTTTCTGTATATTTTTTTCTTTGTGTTTTCTCTTTGACTACGTCTACATATACACATACATACTATACTTAGACATACGTAGTGACTGTGTTAGTTAGGCTATGATAAAGCACCATGACAAAAAGTAACTTGAGGAGGAAAGAATGTTGTACCTTTAAGTTTCAGATCACAATCTATCATGGAGGGAAGTCAGGGCAGGAACTCTAGACAGGAACATAGAGACAGAAACTGAAGCAAAGGCCATACACTAATGCTGCTTACTGGCTTATTCTTCATGGCTTGCTTACCCTGCTTCCTTATGGTACCACCTCCTCAGTACTGGTAATACCAACAGTGGGCCTGGCCCTCCCACATCAATCATGAAAATACGAACTGGGCAATCTAGTGGAGATATATTTCAATTAAAGTTTTTTCTTCTCAAATGACTGTAGACTGTGTGAAGCTGACAAATGCCTAACCAGGGCAATGAAACTATTCACACACACATTTACTATGTTTAATTTTTAAATATTTTACATGTATTTGTATTTATATATGTAGGGGAGAATGTGATTGTGTGTGTGCATGCTACACTTGGCATACATGTAGAGGATCATAGCACAGTGTCTTTTGTTGACCATCAGATCCTTTCTACTGTTTCTTTGAGACAGGCCTCTCATTGGCCTGAAACTTCAGTCTAGCTTCCAGGGATATCTGTCCTCCCATGTTATTGTCGGGAGTAGGAACAGTTTGTGCATGGGTTTAGAGTTATTAAACTCAGGCCCTCTTGCTTTCAAAAAGCAAGATACACAAGTGCATACCTACATGTTCAATACATACAAATGGATTTCATGAAAGTTTTTATGGAAAGGATTTGTTTTATAAAATAGAATTCAGCCAACAAGCTTTGATGTTTTAGCCAATTTAATTCATCTCATTTCCACCCATCATGCTTCATTTATTTGACCTATCAGTTTTTCAATAAATGTTTAATAGTCTCATTCTCTTATAGTCTGCATTCAAATCAACACTATACACACATTCACGTAATTCCTAAATTAGTTACCAGATCTATTATAAACTACAAAGTTGCAGAGTTCTGTTCCCTTTAGAAGCTAAGGATTTAAGACTGTGTTCAGTGTAACTTCAGGAGAGCTGCACTACAGAAACAGGAATGGCTCCCTGATGATGAACAGATTAAAATTAGATTTTAAAATATGGAAGGACAGGTGTGACAACAAGAAAATTCTTCCACAAATAGTTTGGTTGTCTTTGTAACTTCTCTCTTCGTTAGGAGCAGCACAGCTTCAGTGACCACTGTGCCAGCCGCCTTTCTTCTAATGCCTTGTCTGCATTGTTCTCTATTTTCTGATTCCTCAAATTAGTATAGTAAGCATAATTTAGTACAGAAGACTCATTAGTGTTGACTAGAAAAGTGGTGTCACTGAACTGCCTCTTGGTTTTCAAACAATCGTCAAGCCTGGCTGTTAACTTTATTTGCATCATGTTGATGCTTTTACTCTATTCATCTTGTCCCTCTTTGTGAGCAACAGCTGTGGCTATTCATGAAAATTTCTTGGCTCTCTACATAAGGCTGAAGTGCCTTTTAAAGCTATGGCATCTGAGTCATTGCTGGCTCACTAGCTGGCATCCTGAAGTTCCTGAGACATCTGACATGGTGGCTTTGAGAGCTCTTTCCCAGCTCCAGCCAGCTACAATAAGCCCTTCACCTTTTCTTCACCTTGTAGGGACATAGCTGAAACCATACCACCATTTTTCCAGAAAGTGATATGCTTCCTGAACACTAGGTAAAACTGATTGTACAGGTATATATTCAAATATTAACATGCTAAAGACATGCATATTATTTTTCATAATTGATTTAGTGTATTAAAATACACTAAATAGTTTACAAGAAGGACATGCATGTGTTGAGCTATAATATTAGGACACAGTAAAACAAGTGAATATAGTACCAGGTACGTGTGAGTTTCAGCATATCAGAGAGTAAATCACCATAGGCTAAATAAGCAATAGGCTAAGATTCTAAACTTATCACAAGGTAGATGAAAGAGTCAAGTAGCCACTGAAGATGGTTAAGCACACAGTAGATGCTCAACAAATCACTTATGAGTAAAGAAATATGTGGTTCAATGTAGTTAGGGTTGTAAGATGGGAAACCATGGTCTAGCCTGACATGGAGTTTGAGGCAGCAATACCATCTACCAATAAAATATATTCTCCTCATAGAAATAGAGCTTTTTGTCCTTTGGACTGTTTGATTCTTCCAGCTGTGCATCATAGACAGCTTTGAGTCCCAGATGTGTAATTATAGCTGGAGAAAGTCAGGGGCCTGCAGGTGCATCCTGTGCTTGATTGGAGCAAGGGCAGAGGTGCTTGCATTTCCAGGAGGTTCTTACATTAGCATCGCTGAAGAACATTTCCAATTCCAAGTAGAGTTTTATGTATAATAGTGGAATGTGTCCAATTTGTAAGCCAAAAGATCTTCTCAACTCTCCAGGACATTATTTTGTGTTCATCTCCTCCTAGACAATCAAGAAACCCAAGCAAGGTTTATATGCCTTGTATAGTTATCAGGCATGCTAAAGTGTTTTAAGCTTTCCTCTGGATTTTAGGCACCATCTTAACATCAATTATCAGCATCCTTTTCTTACGAAGGGAGTAAGGGGTAGAATCACACAAGAATTTGAACATAAATCCCATATTAGAAGACTCAGGGAGTCCTACATACTCCAACAATAGAGCATGCATATCTTGCTTTCTGGCTGTAGTTTATATATCCCAGCCAGTGACTACTACTGAAATGTTAGTGGAGTGGTAAGTAAATGCCTACTTTATTTTATAAAATATATGACAAAATTTTAGCGATAGTCTAAGCAGGTCTATTTTAGTGGAAAATATTGATGACAAATGCTTACCAGTCTCTCAAAATCAATGTTTTCGAGAAACAGGTATTAATAAGCACTATTTAAGTTAGCTATTCATTGACTTATGTTCACTAAATTAGCTTTAAAATAATTTTGTCTAAATAAGAGAATTTTGTGCATACAACAACTTTCTGATATGTTCCTACTAAAACATATGAGGAGGACTAAAACAATAAATAGCTGTTTTCATTAATATTTTGCATAAAAATACATGCATACATAAACATTTGTACTTTAGAGAGATTGGCTCTCAGCCAATCCAGCAAAGGAGGGTAAAAATATGCTTGCAAAGTACAGTTAACCCCATGACTAAACATGTGAAGAGAAAACCTAATTCGGCAATATTGGAAGGAGGTATAGTTTGAAGCACAGGCTTCTTTTGGAAGTTGGGTCAAATTACTTGGCTGAACAAGAATAACAGGCAATGTATTTGTATAAAGCCCAGCTGCTGTTTCTGCTATTTGGTAATGAACTGCTTTTTGTATATGAAGATGATGACACTAACCAACTGGAAGTATGGCATATGCTGAGTACAGTCTCCAGGAGTGAAGCTGGATTACTTCGATCTTTCACACTTTAGGGCCCGGCCTCTTTTGGATCTCATGCACATATTTGTGCAAACGAGGTATAGTCTGTGACTAAATGGCAGAGCCAAACCAACTGGCACATGAAGGGTTCAAATCCATGACTTCGGATCATTTAGTCCTGCATTCAGACACACTGAGATAATCATTTAAGGAAATCATTGCATATCACAAATGTGGATCGTCACCAAAAGGCACAAATAATAAACCTTTGTTCTATTCTGTCCTGACTGTAAGTGGCCAACTTCGTAATAGTTTTAGAGTCATTTCATATGAAATTATTTATGTTAAAATAGACTACATTTCCTATAACATGTATTTTTCCAATTATCAAAGATTGCCACTAATTACAATGCTTAATCTTACTTGTTAGATGTTAAAGAAATTGAACCTTCTAATGTTTACCACTTTGTTGTTTTTACTGTTATTCTTTAAGACAACAAGGAATACGATGCGTATCTTTCTTACACAAAAGTGGATCAAGATACTTTGGACTGTGTCAATACTGAGGAAGAGCAGTTTGCTCTTGAAATACTGCCAGATGTGCTAGAAAAACACTATGGATATAAACTCTTCATTCCAGAAAGGGATCTCATTCCAAGTGGAAGTAAGTAACTTTGCATTTTGTATTTGAACAATTTTTCTTTCAGCAAATTGTATGGAAGCAGCAAGCCTCAGAGACAACATTTAGAAAACTGTTTCTCACAGTAGATGGCTTTTCAAATTCAAATTTCTCCTTGTGTATATTGTGACTTTGGAGCATTTGAAGCTTTTGGAAAGTATTCTCATTTATAATTTAATTATGTTTTTGAAGCTTATACTGTAAGTGAGGTTTTTACTACATCACTTTAGTTTCTGAGGTAATAATGACACTTCATTTAAAAACAAGCTGTAAAATTTAGTTAAAGCTACTGCAGTTCCCAAGCTGGACTTCTGTCACTGTGTTTCTACTTATAAATACAATAAATGTCACTAATAACTTTGAATCTTTGCTTTTCATCCTTGTTATTCACTATGCCTTGTCACTCATTCACAGATTTATGGAAAAATCCACTTTAAAAAGTGTATGACACCATTGGGAGCAGTATTTTCTGTATGTATTTAGTATTTAAATAAAGTTTAAGATGTGCCAGACACTGTAGGTTTGAATGCTACTTTTCAGTAATGCTACATATTGAAAGCTGCATTTGAGCTTTCAGAGTAAATCGAGTTTCAAGTCAAAATGCATGCTTTGTTCTTGTTAAAAAACATGCACTTTGTTCAGAACATTTGTACTTGGTAAAATATAAGATAACACAGGCCTAAGAGATTGTCGCTGCTTCTAGAGGGACAATTTAATTTTTTATATAATATTTATTTAATATTATTAAATTTAAAAATAGTAAATTTAAAAATAATATTGAGCAAAAGTCAAGGGACTATAACATACACGTCTGCTAAAATCCTTAAATAAGCAAATCTATACACATGAGATAATTAAAAAAATATCTTTGTCTTCAGACTTGATGGCATTTAAAGTAATTTTACATACATTATAATTTATCATATTTCAGATTTACAATTCTGTGTGTGTGTGTGTGTGTGTGTGTGTAACATAGAGAGAAAAAGAAAGGGAGAAAGAAAGAGAGGTGAGAGTTTATGTATTTATCTTCCAGATGAGGAAACAAAGGCTCAAAAAAGCCCAAGATCACATGGCTGTCAAAAATAGAGCTGGAAATAGAACATAGATCTCCCTCACTGCTAGATCATTCAATTTCTTGGTAATATTTATTCATATCACCATCAGTTCACCATGGTCATTAAGCTAATGAGAAATAAATGGGAACCAACTGGGTTTCTATTATTTCTCTTCATGAAGGTCATGAGTGTGTATGTATAAGTGTATTTACTAGTACATTGCTTATAATGTGCACTGTAAGGTCCAAAGAAAACAAAATTTACAACTTTATTTCGTTTCCTTCATTAAAATGTCTCTAAGCTTATTCTTCCCATGGTATCTCTATCCTTTTCTTTTGGTAATTTTACCTGCTTTCATAACTTGAAATACAATGCTATAGCAATAGACTGCCTAAGGACTATCCCAATGTGCAAGAGTTGTTTCTATGACTCAGTGCCTTTCTCCCAAACCATGTCCCTTTTGTCTTTTCCATTCTCACTTCTAATGTCCTAGCTTATACACCAATTTTATTATTCCTATAATAATTTTAGCTCCACTTTCCTTATACTTTCACTGTTCCACGTAACCCATTAACATGGACATATCCCCAACAGTGCCAAAGCACTGGTCCACAAAATTCGATTTTTCACTATTTCCTCCAGGATAAAATTTGCATCCCTTCCTTCAACACTTTTATAATTGGCTGTTTGCCCAGATTGTTCTCCTATCACTAATTTATTTGCTATTTATTCAAAGCCTCATATGAATTGTGTGTGTCCCTGCACTGTTTTTTCTCAAGTTAGCCTTCTATGCATTTGAAGACCATATTCATTATTTTCCATATCAGTTACTGATTTTTTGGAAAATCAGTAGTAATTTCTTCAGCCCTCAACTTCATGGTGTATATGTCCTTTTTGAATATAAATTTGCAGGCCTATGATATTTTGTTGGTTTTATAAGTTTAGGTAACATTCCATTGACATATATACTATCAATATTATTATAAGTTCCATGAGTATTGTACTGCATTTTCATTATCTTCATAATAATATTGTCATCTCATATTATTTAAAGTGATTTGATGCCTCATAATAACTTGATTTTTTTCAGCGCTGTTAGATTAAGGAAAGAACAAGTAATTGAAAACAAGCAAGGACTTTACTTTTTGTCTGCCTTTTTCTGTTTTAAAAAAAAATTTAACAACTTTTTAAAATCTTCATATAATATATTTTGATCATACCCAATTCTTCCCTCAAGACAAGACATGCTTTTTAAATCCTCTCAAATTATCTTGACTATTAACTTGCTAAAGAGTATATCTAAAATATGTGTCACTCTTGTGCCTAATCTGTTACAAAGCCAAATGTATAGGTCAAAGTTCCATCTAAGACTTGGGTGCTCTTGGCACTTGTGTCTATGACAACTCAGTACTATGATGGGTGAGCCAGACATGATTTCAGCTCTCAGAGCTTATCTCCAGCAAAAGATTACACACCCAAGGAAGAGTGTTTTCATGTTTTTGAGATTTTACAGTCATCAGAATGAGCAGGGACCTTATCCAGAGGACTAGATGGTACACAAGAATATTTCTTCAACAGTCTACCATTTGAGAAAACTATGCAACTTTTAGATGCAACCACTGGAGGGTGTTTGCTTTTAATCCTTCCTTCCTGAACTAGGGAATTCATGTTCTCTGGATTCCGATTTGCAAGTGTAACCTGCAGAGGTTCTTAAAAAGGCTCTTTGACAATTTTTCTTTTCCATCAACATTTCAGTGCTAGCTGAGCAGTCACCATGTCACGATTAACGAGTTTTTCCTTGGCATTTTTAGCACGCATTCAGGAAGTCGATGAAGTATATGAATAATATACTTGATTTACACATGAATGACAGAGTAGAACATTTTGGACCCAGTGTATGCATGTTATTAAAGAAGCTTCTGTGGTCTGAATTTGTAGCCATTGGTACAGATTTAACAGGTTATGCTTTATAAATATAGACACATTCCTGTGGGGGAACCCAGTTACAATATTATAAGCTGTTTTTGTCCCTCACATCTCATTTAATGCATGTTGACCCAAGACTATGCCTTCCTCCAAAAGTAGCAAATAGACTTTTGAGAACGATAAAAGCAAACTTCTTAAGATCCTTCTTTTTTTTAGGGTTTTTTTTATATTTTATTTTATTTTATTTTATTTTTTATAACCAAGACCATCTAAATGAAAACAAACATTTATAGACAATATTTGGGAATGTGGGCATCGTTCTTTCCAAACTACTTCCTGCTGGTAAGGGGCGCTGTCATGGAGGATTCTAAGAAGATGCAGAAATCCTCTTGATGTAGAGTGATAACTCTCTACGAATCAAATTAGTATGAATGTCTCTCCCTTTCAAGTATCTTCAGTCATTTTTCTGCCTTTCTCACAGTACTCCACTCAAGCCTAGCAACTCAAAATATTTCTAATACTCAGAATTTTAAAGGTGCGTGAATCTCAGTGTCTCTCTTTCTACCTCATTTTCTCTCTCTTTTTCTCCATTAACAATTCTCAAAAAGCTCTGATAAAAAGATGCTGATATTCTAGATGAATTGAAGTTGTCTATACTTTTACCACTTGCCTACTGTGAAAAGTGTTGTTGTGTGACTGCTATGAACCATTAGAGCTGGGAATATTTGATACACATATTTTCCTTAAACTTTGAGACCAAGTCTTTAGATTTGGGGCATTATTTTCCTGGCAGTAACTACATTTCCATTGGTGAGCCAGTGGCCAAGATCTTCTTTATGTTTTCTCAGGTTAGGTGCCTAAATGTGGCAAGAATTTGTACTTTCCAGTAAAAAATTGGTCTATTTCTTCCCAGACTAGAAACATCTGTCTCTGAGAACAGTGAAAGCAACTTTGTTGCCAACAAGCATCTGTATGTCAGAAGTGACAAGCAACCAAAAGAAAGCCAGATAGAAAACACCCTACTCAAACTGCCTAGAGACACAAACTTGAGAAGCAGAGATTTTCTCACCCTTGCAGCTGCTGAGTTTTGTGGTGTAAAGTACCCTACACAGAGCACATTGTGTTCATGGGGCCTAGTGGATCCTTAAGGAATGAACAGATGTGCTCTGAAGCTGACATGTGACCAACAGAACCCAGCTGTGCAATTGAGATCTTGAAATTGAGGACATTTTTTGGATGAGTACCATTTAGCCTTTTGGACCCATCTTATCTCAGAGTTTCTGCACAGATTATGAAACATTAAAGTATAAAAACTTATGGAATCAGACTGAGGTCCACTGGCTCAAAGGAGAAAAGAGAATTCTAAGACAAAGAAATAAAATGAAACTGAAGAATCAACCCTATAGTCTTTATTTACTTTTAAAAGAAAGAAAGTTCCTTAAAAGTGTATGTACAGTATTTATTAATAATTGTGACTCAATCTTATTCTGGCAGAAGCAGTGAACAAAAATATAATTGTGTAAAGAAAAAAGGGTCCTTAAAAGTGTATGTACAGTATTTGTTAACAATTGTGACTCATCTTATTCTAGCAGCATTGAACAAAAATATAATTGTATAAATGGTAATTTAAAGAAGAAAACAATTTTTCATAAGCATTACCTCAATTTCCCCTTTTTTTGTAAATATTTGGAAGATCTCTACATTAATTATTTATGCATAACTGTGGCAGAGAATGATACTAGTGAGTTAAAATATTATTATGCATATGCCCCTTGAAATTATATCTTTAAATTTTATTTCAAATATCACTTGTTTTCATGATCAAATTTCTATGAGGGTCTCTCACTTAAGAATGCTAGCACGTCTTCATGAACGTAAGAACAAATTTTTATCTTATTTTGTGTATTTGTTAAGCGTTCCTCACTTATCTAATCTTCAATCTTTTAACGCATAGGAGTAGTCATGGGATTGTTCTGACAATAAAATGACAAATGACTAGGGAATACATCTGCTGTCAGATGATCCCTAGTCACTCCTGAAGTGACACATTCAAAAATATTTTTGTGCATGGACCTGTAAGTACTCATGGCCAATAGTTCCTATACTCGATGAACAGATTGGACGTCATTCCAGTAAGTCGTCCTTGGGGAGAAATAAAATCTTTTCCAGGCAATCTAATGTCTATGACCTAAAATTATGAGGCAGAGGTGACATGTACAACCAATAAAATTTAAGACATTGTTTGAAATTTACTCACATGCTACACAATTAACTGTCTTGACTAATTTCCTTCATATTGGAAACAAAAAAGAGCAGAAATCATACTCTAATCACTCCTGAATTTACTAAGGTTAAATGAACTAGATTTCTCATTGAGATTTGAGGTAGATGTTAGAATTCATTGTGCAGAATTTTAATCAGGGAATATGGAGATTAAAGCACGGGCATTTTTAAAATAATCAAATGAGCAGAATAATATCTTACCACTGAAGGAACTAGAAAAATATCCATGAGTAATAACAGCTTTGTCCCATAGTCAGTAAGTTGACACTAGTGTGAATGAATTGCATATGCACCTTTCTAGGGCTAGCGAAGAAGCAGGAAGGAAGACAAGAGCATGGGAGCCCTGAAGTCTTCTTGTGCTCCACTTTCTCTTTCCCTGAGTAGTCTTCAAATGTTAAGAGGTGACAGAAAAAAGAATGTTAATGCCATTCCCACAGGTGAAATGCAATAGCAAGTATGAAGAACTCACTACTGGAAATAAGGCCTCCAAAATCAGAGATGTAATGGAATAAAGTCCCCCGAACACACAAGCTCTCAGCAAATCTAAGTTAGCCAATGATTTACTCAGTAATCATACTTCAAGAGGAATCTTGCATTAGTCACTCAAGAATGAACTTTCTGCTGCAGAAATTTAACCATGCTAACTAGTTATCAACCATCAAGTTAACAACTTAACAAGTGTGTGTGTTTGGGGGGGCGTGTTTATAGGACATGTTGATATCACCCCCACACATGCACCTGGCTAAAGGAAAATGGTGGAGTCTGAGGTCTGCATGAAAAAAAATAAAATCTCACAACTGTAAAAGTGGAATCAAAACACCAAAGTTTTCACATCAGCCAACTGTGTATCTGCTGGTAATATTTCACACAATCACCTAAAATCCAAATAATATTTTCAATCAAATGGTAATAAAAAGAACCTCACTAGAAGCCTAGAAGAATTTTTTAATTATATTTGCATAGTAGTAAAAATATGGTTTATGGTATATGGAAAACAGATATATTAACTTAATTTTTGATATGTTAACATATTTTTAAAGATACTGTTGTTCTTAACTAATCTTCACCACAAACTGATGGAATATTATATGCTTTCATGCATTCCATCTCATTCTCATGATACATTTTTTTTGTATAATAGCTGTATATAATTGTGTCTTTAATTATACCAAAGTACTATCACTTGAATATGGCAGAGTACCAAATTATGCCATGGCTAGACTCTATAGAATTGCTCTTTAAAAAATATGCCACATGTTCTGATACAACGTAACTGCAAGTACCAATACAAAAATGATTTGTGAATAGCTAATCGATTCACGCAAAATCAGATTGTCAGCAGGCAGAGGTAGACCAGCAAAGAATATGTAACTATAGTTGTGTTTTCATTCCTGTTGTCTCTACCTCTATGGCTAACCTAAAGCCTTGGAGCAAGAAGGGTCCTGCAGTTTTCAAACCTGTACCTATCCCTCTAGATGCAGTTATGTTCTTTTCTATTTTATTTTATGTGATTTGTTCCTCCCCCTTCATTTGTGCCCTTTGTTTTATTAAAACAAGCACAATTCATTTTAAGGTGGGCTTTCTTTAATCCTACTTCTTTAAATAAATCCACTGGAATTTTCTTTCATCAAACACCTGAATGAGATTTTTAAATCAAATTCACCATACTTTTAATACGATTTTAGATGATCACTTTCATTGATTTTCACCAATAATGATGCTGCTGGCATGAACATTGCCAAAAGAATGTCTAAGTGACAGTGCATTTTCTTTGACAATGTGTTGCAAAGAGCCAGTCCCTGAAGAAGACAAAAAGAGGTCCTTCTTGGCATTGGCACATAGGATATGAAATTTTCCCTGTTCTAACTTAAATACCTCAATCAAAATTCCATTGAAGATTTTTTGTTTTGCCTACTTCTGAAGGTCATGACTAGGTCAAATATGTTTGGCTGACTTTATTCCACGTCTCTTATTCTGCCTGTGCTTTCACAGATTGTCTAGAGAAAAAAGAATCAGTACAGCTCCC
>NW_026126329.1:0-87648 GCF_943737965.1 Phodopus roborovskii
GTACAGAACTGAAAGAAAGAATTCTCTATAGAGGAAATCAAAAAAGGCTGAAAGACACTTAAGAAAATGCTCCACATCACTTGGCTATCAGGGAAATGCCACAAATCAAAACAACTTTGAGATACTGCATCTTACCCCTGTGGAGAATGGCTAAAATTAGAAACACCAATAGTGACTTATGTTGGAGAGGATGTGGAGAAAGGCCGACGACTCCTCCACTGCTGTGGTGGGAGTGCAAACTCATACAGCCACTTTGGAGATCAGTATGGCGGTTCCTCAGGAAAATGGGATTAGTTTACCACAGGGACCGGCAATCCCCCTCTTAGAGCATATACCCAAAGGATTTCATCCATGCAACAAAGACATCTGTTCAACTATGTTCATAGCAGCACTATTTGTAATAGCAAAAAACCTGAAGCAAACTAGATGCCCCTCAATTGAAAGAGTGAGCTAAATAGCAGATGCGGCACATCTACACAATGGAATACTACTCTGCGGTAAAAAATAATGGTATCTTAAAATTCTTGAAACCAGTGGATGGCACTTGAAGAAACCATTCTGAATGAGGTAACCAATCACAAAAAAAGACACAGTATGTACTCACTCATATAATTTTAAGCCTAGATCAAATGATCACCAGCCTGCTAATTCACATCACCTGCCAGATGAACTGGGCTACAAAAGAATTGTGTATTCTAAGAGATTCATATAAAGTCCACTCACAGAACTGGCAAGGAACAAGTCCCCCAGAGCTCAGGTGAAGTGGGGGAGGACGCGAATGGAGAGAGAGAAGTATGAAAATGAGGGAAGGAAAGAGGAAAACATGTGCGAAGCCAGGAATATTGAGCCTGGTTAGGACTAGTAATGGGAAAGAGAGAAACAGAGACAGAGAGAGAACATAAAGAGGGAGCCAATATTATTGGTTTAAAAGATCAGGTAGACACAAAAGAAAGGCTGAGAGAACTATAAGACTACATCAACTAACAAGTTGAGCTCACGTGGAAGAGCTATCATGATGTCCTTCCCTGGAGAGTGAGATCAACAACTAACTTCTCCATGGAGCCCTCAACTAATACCTGTTGAAAACAGGATCAAACACCCATACATAAACACTGAGTCGAACTAGAACCCAGATGCAGATGGAGAGGACAAGACCATGCCCCAGAAACACATAGACACAGCTTACCTGAACAAGGAGGAGCTAAGGGGGCCACTAGACTAATAGCTGGGGAAGCCAGCATGGGACCCAACTCAGGCCCCCCTGATTTTGGGTCTCAGCCAGAAGGTCTGAGCAGTCAAGAAGACCTCAGACAGTGGAGCCAGGTTGTATCCCTGGTTCACAAAAGAGACTTGCAAACATATCCCTCATGGAGGGATAACTGCCTTAATCTAGAGACAGGAGAGAGAAGCCTAGTCCCTGCTTCACAGGACCTGTCAGATCTACATGACCCCAACTGGATGACACTCCCCTACATATGGAATTGGGGTGGGGGGATGGGAGGGGAGGGTGTGTTTAGAGTGCATGAGAGGGCAGAGAGAGTAAAAATGGAGGAGAGGAGGAGGGAGGTAAGGCTGGGGAGAGGGACCGAGGGAGGGGGAGGGAGGGAGGGGAGGGAGAGAACTGGGATTGACATTTAAAATATTAAACTAAAAAAAAATGCTTTGACTCCAAAATTTAAGTTTGAAGGGACAAGTTACGAAAATCTATCAACGTGATCCACCATATAAACAAACTGAAAAAGAAAAACCATATGATTATCTTTCTAGATGCTAAAAAGCCTTAGATAAAATTAACACCCTTTCTTGATAAAGGTATTAGAGAGGTCAGGGATAACAAAGACATATCCTAAACATAATAAGAGCAATATACAGCAAACCAACTGCACCAACATCAAACTGAATGATTGAAACTTAAGCCAATTCCTCTAAATCAGAACAAGACAAGGCTGTCCTCTCTCTCATATCTCTTCAATATCGTACTAGTAGTTCTATTAATGCTATAGACAACAAAAAGGAGATCAAAGTGCTCTCTCAAGTCTGGAAGGGAAAAGTCAGAGCTATCTCCTATTTGCAGATAGTAAATCGTTTTATCAGCGAGCCAATAAGCTCTACCAGGGAACTCCTACAATGATAAACACCTTCAGCAAACTAGCAGGATGGAAGATTAAACTCAAAAAATCAGTAGTCCTATTTTTTTTTTAGGCGACAAAGAAACAGAAAGAAATCTAGAAACATCACCGCTTTACAATAGCTTCTAGCTTAACATAAAGTATCTTGAATTGTAAGCATACCAAACAAGTAAAGGTCTATATAATAACAACTTTTTGACTCTAAAAAAAATTAAGAAGATACTGAAAATGTAAAGACCTCCCATGCTCTTGGATGAGGTAGGATAAACATAGTAAAAATATGGAAATCTTACCAAAGCAATCTACAGATTCAATGCAATCCCCATTAAAATCCCACCACAATTCTTCACCAACCTTGAAAGGATAATAATCAACTTTATGGCAAAACAAAAGACCCAGGATAGCCAAACAACCCTATACAATAAAATAACATCAGGAGGCATCAGTATTCCTGACTTTAAGCTCTACTACAGAGCTATAGTTCTGAAAACAGCCCTGGTATTGGCATAAAAATAGACAGGTAGACCAATGGAATCGAATTGAAAATCCTGATATTAATCCACGCACCTATGAACACTTGATTTTCGACAAAACAGCTAAAATTATACAATGGGAAAAAGACAGCATCTTCAACAAATGGTGCTGGCACTGGTGGATGAGGGTGTGTAGAAGACTTCAGATAGACCCATGTCTGTCGCCATCACAAAACTCAAGTCCAAATGGATCAAAGACCTCAACATCAATCCAGCCACATTGAACCTCTTAGAAAGAAAGTAGGAGGTACCCTTGAACAAATTGGTATAGGAGACCGCTTCTTGAACATAACTCCAGGGGCACAGACACTGAAAGAAACAATTAATAAATAGGACCTCTTCAAACTTAGAAGCTTCTGCAAGGCAAAGACACAGTTAGCAAGACCAACGGCAGCCCACTGAGCTGGGAAAAGATTTTCCACTAATCCTATATCCGACAAGGGCTGATCTCAAAATATACAAAAAACTCAGAAACTAGTCAACAAAACACCAAATAACCCTATTAAAAAATGGGGTACAGAACTGAAGAAAAAGAATTCTCATGGGGGAATCAAAAAAGGCTCAAAGACACTTAAGAAAATGCTCCACATCCTTAGCTATCAGAAATGCAAATCAAAACAACTTTGAGACCACCCCTGCCAGAATGGCTAAAATTAAAAACACCAGATGACTTCTGTTGGAGAGGGATGTGGAGAAGGTGGAACACTCCTCCCACTGCTGGTGGGGTACAAACTCATACAGCCACTTTGGAGATCAGTATGGCGGTTCCCTCAGGAAAATGGAAATTAGTTTTACCACAGGACCCGGCAATCCCCCTATTAGGCATATACCCAAAGGATTCACATCAATGCAACAAAGACATCTGTTCAACTATGTTCATAGCAGCACTATTTGTAATAGCAAGAACCTGGAAGCTAACCTAGATGCCCTTCAATTGAAGAATTGTTAATGAAGATGTGGCACATCTACACAATGGGAATACTACTCTGCAGAAAAAAAATAATGGTATCTTGGAATCGCAGGCAAGTGGATGGCACTTGAAGAAACCATCCTGAATGAGGTAACCCAGTCACAAAAGAGAGGAACACAGTATGTACTCACTCGTATATGGATTTTAGACCTAGATCAAATTATTCACCAGCCTATAATTCCATCACCAGAGGAACTAGGATACAAGTTGTATTCTAAGAAAGTCATATAAAGTCCCTCATAGAACTGGGAAGGGACAGTCCCCCAGACCTCAGGTATAGTGGGGGAGGGCAGCTAATGGAGGAAAGTAGGAGAAAATGAGAGGGAGGAGAGGAAGGCATGTGCGACCAGGAGGATTGAGCCTGGTTAGGAATGGAAAATAGAGAGAGAGAGAGACAGAGACAGACAGAGAGAACATTAAAAGGGAGCGAATATTGGTTTAAATAAAGATCAACACAAAGAAAAAGTGAGGGAACTACAAGACTGCTCCCAACTAACAATCTCAGCTTCCGTGGAAAGGCTATCGTAAATGCCCCCCGGGAGTGGGATCAACAACTAACTTCTCCATGGAGTCCTCAACTAATACCTGTTGAAAACAGGAGCAAACACCTCCTCATAAACACTGAGTCAAACTAGAACCCAGAAGCAGATGGAGAGGACAAGACCATGTGGTAGATGTACTTAGAGACAACTTACCTGAACAAGGATGAGCTAAGGGCCACTAGACTGATAGCTGGGAAGCCAACAGGGTCTGATTCGGACCCCCTGAACTATGGGTCTCAACCAGAAGGTCTGACAGTCTAAGAGACCTCAGACAGTGGAGCCAGGATGTATCCCTGGTGCACAAAAGGACTTTACAAACATATCCCCCATGGAGGGACAACTACCTTATTCTAGAGATAGGAGAGAAGCCCTAGTCCCTCCTTCACAGGACCTGTCAGATCTACATAACCCCAACTGGCTCCATTCCCCTACATATTTATTGTTGGGGGGGGGAGGGAGGGGTTAGGTGCATGGGAGAGGGTAGAGAGGGCAAAGGGAAGGAGGGAGGGAGGGAGGGAAGGAGGGAGGGAGAACTGGGATCGACATGTAAAATAATAATAATAATAAAAAAACGCTTTGACTCCAAAATTTAGACCATCTAAATTTTAGTTATGTAATTAAATTATTTAAATTAATGATGACATCATTGTTCACAAGTCTGGTTTGGAGCCACCTGGGAAGTGGATGGTGTCACATCAAGCTCTATTATTTGATTATTTAGTTATATAAAGCAATGATGATATCATCCGTGACACCTGGAATTTGGTGCCACCTTGTGGGGTCATTAGTGTGGCAGATCATCTAATTACATAATTAGAGTATTTGAATTGACCTTTCGTGTTAAGACCCAAGATAATTTACATATTTGTATAGTCATGTAAACCAGTAATCCTCTATTCCTTGAAAAGTCATATGAAATTTCCCTCTTGTGGAGTTAATATGCCATATCATCACAATTTACGATTAATTGTTTCAATTGATAATGATGACATCCTTTATGACTGGAGTCTGGCCATTCTCCTCTGCCACTTAACTGCTACATCACCTCTTTATTGTGACAGTTAGCTATTTCTGACTTATTTATTATTTAAATCATTTAAATGGCAGACAATGACATCATTGGATACGATTAGTGTGCAAATATCTGTCCAGAGAAGGTTAGGAACGTCGTGGACATGTATAGAGCAGATTCACGATATCTGCATCACCCAGAGCACTAGGGATGCTGGATGATTGAGTCCAGAGATTCCATGGTGCCCTCCCGAAGTACAAAGACTTCACCAAGGCACATGGTAGAAGAGTCTGACTTCTCCATGTGGGATTTAAGTATGCACCACCATGTTTTTGTTCAAATATTTTTCCTTATATATTAATCATTTAAATCGATGAAGATGTTGTACTTCATGACTGGAGTCTAGCCATCCTCCCTGGGAGTTAATCTGTGGCATTATTTAATTATCTTAGTAATACTTCCTTGATCATCGCTGGGTTTGGCTCCATCTTATGAGAGTTAAGTATGCAGGACTATGCAATTCTTTACTTATTTTGTTACGTAAATAATGATGGTATCATGCATTGTAGGTTTGGCTGGTGTGTGAGTGACACATTCAGAGTTGGAACAAGAAGCATTGCCCAGAGAATAAGGACACTGGGTTATCTAGTGACACTGATTATGTAATAATATTTTTTAACGATCGAATGAATAAACGATTTTAAAAAACTGTAATATTCCGCATCCTAATTTTCTGAGAGATTGCAACAGAAGTGACCCATGAAGGACACTGTTAACACTGATTTAAAAACTGAATCATTTGATAATCTCATGATCAGAGAATCTTATCTAATGAACTAGGTCGTACTGATAACATGACACACCACCAACAATAAATAACTCTAAATAACCATATTAGAAAGCAGGGTACCAGGACTAAATAGAGAACTATCAATTGAGGAATCCAAAATGGCTGAAAGAATAATAAGACAGTGCTCACAATCCTTAGTCATCAGCCAAATGCAAATCTAAACAACTCTAGAAACCATGGGATCAAGCTCCTCTAAAGGTCAGAGAATGAAGAGGAGTTTATTTTATTTTCAATAAAGAGAAGAGGATTATAGTGAGGCAATCCGTTGTATTGTTTTACATTCTGGAAATAGAAAAATTGAAGCATAAAAAATAGGTGGAAATACTCATCAATGTACTTGAATGGCATAATGCGCGCCTTCGTTTTTAAACTTATATTACTATAGGCATGTTGTAGCCCAAGAGACTCGTAAATAAGAGTAATTAAAAAAAAAAAAACAGGGCCCTGCTTTGTTTTTGTTTTTGTGAGAAAACAGTAATCAGTGAGGTTACTTAGTCGATGGTGGGTATGCTATTTTTTAGCATGTAGAAGGTGCTCTAGAATGTGACAGAATGTTGCATCATAAATATTTCCTGGAAACCCTGATTGCATTCTATATCCTGGTATCATGGGCCAAGGACCAGAGAGCAGTTTCGATAAATGTTATCATGGCATACTACAATCTCCCAACAACACTATCCCTAAAAATTTTAATGACAGCTGCAATTAGCCTCAGTAAGTCATAGCCATATCACTGGAAGTTTACCAACCCAGCTTTTACTGATTACCCAATTCAAGATTACCTAATGAGAGAGCATAGTCCGTGGAGAAATAGTTCAAAGACTTCTGTTTATGAGTGGTCTCTCTCTCTCCTAGAAGTAATATAATGGTTTAAATGATAATAAGTCTCACAATTATTCATCAAAGGTGAGTTTTCCATTGTCAACTTCCTTTAGGAAAATGATAATCCATTTGTTAGAGTAGACTTAGGGATGATTGGATTGCAGTCCATCTCTTTTGGAGGGCAGCGTTGTTCCCGAGTATGGTTTGGAGCCACCTTAGGAACGTTAATGATGTTTACATCAACTCATTGTTTGATGGTTTGGTTATATAAAACAATGATTATATCATCCGTGACACCTGGAGATTTTTGCCCACCTAGTGGGGTCAGGTGGGGCAGATCATCTAATTACATAATTAATGTATTTAAATTGACAAATCCTGTTAATACCCAAGATAATGTAAAGATTTGTATGTTTCTGTAAACCAAAATCCCCTATTCCATGAAGAGTCCTGTAAAGCTCCCTCTTCGGGAGTTATAATGCAATAGCATCATATTTTATGACTCATTGTTTGAATTGATGAAGATGACATCTTTCATGACGGGGAGTCTGGCCAGTCTTTCCTTCCAGTTAAAGGCTCATCACCTCTTTATGGTTTTGACAGTAATCTATTACTGGCTTATTTAATTATTTAATTTATTTAATCGATGGACAATGACATCATTGATTCTGTTTAGGGTGCAAATTTCTATCAGGGACAAGGATAGGAAGGTTGTAGACATGGACACAGCAGTTTCTGGATGACCTATGCATGACCCAGAGTACTAGGGGTGCTGCTGTGCCAGGTGTGAGCCCATCATCTCAGGTCCTGCTGCACCAGAACAGAGATTCAGGAGCTGGTGATGATATCAGGCCAACAGAGTTCATCAGGGAAGACAGTACAATTATCTCTTTATTAACTTATGGAATTTTAAAAATCAATGAAGACACCATACTTTATCATGTCCGGCACGCCTGCCAGGAATTGATGGGACAATAAAGTTCAATGACTTACACCTTTAAATATTTAATTATTAAATAGTTTCCTCATATAATCTGGAAACCCTGAAGTTTGGTGCCACCTTGTGTGACTCAGGTGTGACAGACGATATAACTATCTGATTATTTCATAATTCAAATCTGCCTTTTTCTTCTCCAGGAAGAGTGGAGTCTGGATCCACCTTTTTGGTGGTAATTGTCCCTTTTGGTTATTTCATTATTTAGTTATGTATTTATTTTAGTGAATGGCGATAGCATTTTTTTAGCTCTCTAGGTGTGAATTTGAGTAATTATCTCATTATTCATTCAATTTTTGCTCAAATCTATGATTAAATGATTTTTTATTCATTTAATTATCTAAGTATTACTTCTTTGACAATCACTGGACTCTGGCTCCATCTTATGGAAGTTAAGTATGAAGGACTATCCAATCAGATACCTTTTTGATTACGTATTTAATGATGGTGTCATCCATTGTGGGTTTGGCTGCTGTGCGATTGACACAGGAGGAGATTGATACCAGAACCAGTGCCCAGCAAATGAGGGACATTGGGATATCCACTGATTTCTGATTTCATAATAATAGATTTTGAAGGATCAAATGTTTAACCGATTTAAAAAACTACATTGGTTAGCACCATTAGTTTCTGAGATCTTGCAACAGAAGTGACCCATGAGGAACACAGGCAACACCAATTTTTACAAATGGAATAATTTTAAGGAACTCATGAGCAGAGAATCTTATCTAATGTACTCTGTTGGGCTGATAACATGACACACCACCAACTCTAAATAATTCTAAATAACCATATGAGAAAGTGGGGTACGGGAATTAATAGAGAATTTTCAATTGAGGAATCCGAAATGAATGAAAGAAACATAAGACATTGCGCAAAATCCTTAGTCATCAGCCAAATTCAAATCAAAACAACCATGAGAAACCATGTGATCAAGCTGTCCTAAAGGTAAAGAGAATGAAAAGAAATATATATATTATATATATATATATATATATATATATATTTGTAGCTCCCTTGCTACCATCTCTTCCACGAATCAGGCAAAGGCCTAGAGTTTGAAATAAAGACAAGACAGCGGGTCATTCGTTCAATGCAATGTCAAATTCCAAATACTGAATGCCATTCATTGAGGGGCAATAATGGGCTTAATTACTGACTTAAAGCACAGTGGAAAATTACAGGAAATTTAGGCTTAACTCCGCACTATGAGGTGTGTGTTTCATGAGGTATGTATTGTCATGAGGTATGTGTTGTCACAAGTTGTGTGTTGTCAAGGAGTGTGTTATCTCGAGGTTTGTTATCAATACGGGAAGAGTACCAACAAAAGCCATGGTGCAATGAGTTCCCCTCCAACAGGTTCAAGCTTGCTCAAGTTGCTTTGGGTATTACAGTTCTCCCTTTCTTTTTAATATAAACTAACACCTGCCTTATTTGGAAGAAGACGTCAGCATAATTACTTACCCGTCATTGGAGAGGGCACCCAGGCCCCCTCTGCCTTACTGTCCCTGGTGAATAGTTTGTTAGCCTCATGTGGGCAGAGGCATTTTACCTCGAGCCAAGGACAGTATCTGTCTTGTTAGAAAGTTGGCTTGGGCCTGTTTAGTGCTGTGGCAAAGTAGACCAAATGCAAGGGCTACAAACCCCCAGTGATCTGCTCACAAGTTGAAGTCCTTGTAAAAGGCCTTCTTCATTGGCAAGTGAAATTCATGTTTCATAGATGTTAATGATCTGCATTGCTAAAGCATGTGTATAACTGAAAAACTCATCACTCCAGGATTTCTGGAGAAAAATGATGAATTAACACAGCTATGTGTGAAAGACAGAAGAAGAAGCCATATGAGTTTCTCACAAAAATTCAAGTGTTCCTATAGGAGATTAATTTGTAAATTTAGTTTAAAAATGCCAATTTGTACTAGATAATAACGTGTGCTTTGGGTAGCTAAGGCTTAAGCCAAATCACCTGATAGTTGATCCACTGTTCTTGCAGTATTTACCGATTGGGAGAGGGCTATGGTAGAAACTGTAGCTTCAGAGGTGAAGGCAGCACTGTCAGCCATGATACCAGAATCTCCTTTCCTCTCTGCTACACACCTGGGTACATCCCCAAGACAGCTGTTACAGTCGGCAGACCTGCTGAGAACAATTGAACCTTTCTCCAAAATTATTAGCATTGTTTATAACAATAAGAATGGAACCAGAATACAGTGCCTGAGATGAAGGTGAAATTCTTGTCCTTTGGATAAAAGTGTAAATTTATAGCCTCTTAATTCAAACTATAATTAGTGGTTAGGATAAAAGGCCACATATAGCTACTCAGACCCGCAGGCATCAGGATGGGTAGTTTCTTGAAGACCCATCGGCCTTCTTTCTGGCTGTTACAATCACCTTCCCTCCTCATATGGAGAATCAGCCACTCAGGCACCCAAACAGAGTTATTGCAGAAAATTAACAATACATGGATCTTACACATAAAATTAAAATGCAAACAGCTGAACTTATAAAAGGTACTTAACTAAAAGGCCTCTGGAAGTTTGTTGCCTTGCTTTCAGTGGTTGCACCTGAAGTATGTAGAAGTTGACTTAAAAAAGGTTTCCATAGACACCTCCCTGCTCACAGTACTCAAAGCAGATACAGCCCACAGAATAGTTATTTCGTAGACTGCCTCTAGCTTCTGGGAATTTCAAGAACTACATGAGAATTCAGGGGGGACAGGTTGTCTCCTTGCAGCTTCCCAGCCAGATCCAGGGAATATCCACCACACTGGATCCATCACCTATCTCCCACCACCGATCTGAGGACGGCAGCCCCTCAATCACCATGCTGTGGTTTTCCAGTTTCCCCCCTTCCTCAAAGCACATCACTCAAAACCACTGGCTGTAGGTTCTCTTCAAATCCAGACCAGAACAGCCCTGCACTTCTTTTGACAGGCACATCACAAAGGGGCCTGATTAGCTATTAAGGCCTGAGTGATAAAAGCACCTCCCAGGTGGTTGCAGATTGCTTAAGGACAAATTGCAATGGTTACTGATTGCCTTCTAGCACTAAGACTTTTCTACATCAGTAGTGATGTGCATTTCTATAGCAAGTGTCCTATAGCTGAACTGTGCTATCATTCTGTAGTACACAGGCATTTACCTTTCTTCCTCCTAGACACAGTGTTGCTAGCTAAATATAATTACTGAAATGGATTGAGTGATTCTTGGTGAAAAAGTTGGAAGGGAGCTCCAAATATTCGTTAACTACCATAAAGAGATTTAGGAATGCAAAATGTGTTATTTGTTATTTGGTTAAACACTGAGTTTTGCTGAACTAAATTTGCTTTTTTACCTGTTTGTCACAGGAACTACAGATAATCAGGAAAGAAAAGCAGAGACCACATCTCAAAAAAAGATAAATGATCTTTCTCATGGCAGAATGTCAGATGATGGCTCCATGAATGTAGAATTTTATCCCTGAAATTCAGAGCAAACACATGGCAAAGGCATCATAATGAGAAAATATTCTTCATGGAAAATTGAATATTTACAGAGGAATACATCTTCTGTAAGCATATAAAAAAATAAAACGTAACAAAAACCACCTGCAGTAATGAAGGTTTTCTGCATGAAAAGGAATGTAGGATGAATCTCTCCATATATTTAGAAAGTGAATTTATTACGATGTCTCACAAGCTGTGATATATTTAGTACAACAATGGTTGCCTAGCAATGGGAATCTGAAGAGTACAGCAGTTTTTTAGTTTATCATGATGGATGTGTCAGCAGGTCATTATACATCAAAATTCCAAAAAGTAGGCTCTAGTTGTAGTGAAGGAAGAAACTTGGTACCAAGAGGTAGGGTAAGTAGCCAAAGAGAGAAAGCTTCCTCCTTCAATACCATTTATACATGTAGGCTACCACCAGAAGGTTGATCTGTTCCTTTATGTGACTTTGTTCTGTTTTGTTTTTTGTTTTCAAAACAGGGTTTTTCTGTGCAGGACTTAAACTCATTCTGTGGATTTGGCTGGCCTCAACCTAAGCAAAATCAGGCAGCCTCCTGTGTCCCTAGGATTAAACATGTGCACTGCCACCAAGCAGTTAAAGGTAGATCTCATCATCTGTTTGCATACAAGGCTTCTGTATGGCTTTGGCAGCCCTGGAATATATTCTGCCAGTCTGAAGTTTCTCAACTCCTAAATGGGAATCCATTCCAACTTGTCATGAGTTCAAAGTGTTCCAATAACTCCCATTGTCCTTAAGACATTATCTTTCCCTGCTACAGGACACCTGTGCCTTGATGATGAATATCTCCTATCTAAATAGCAATGATTTGGGAGTAGACAGGTTAACCACCCAGAAGTAAGGGAGGAAGTGCAGCAATGGGGTGCCTGAAGGCACATAGTATGTTCCTATTCAGTTTTCTTCTAAATGGATTAGGTGAATGCATTATAATGATTATGTCATGAAATAAGTGTCCGAGGCTCCAGATTTATATAAGTATATTGTCAAAGAAGTTTGTATTTACAGTGAGTCACACATGTATGCTTTATTGGTAGATGCAGTGACCTATGATGATGTGTATATCCACTTCACTCAGGAAGAATGGGCTTTGATAAATCCTTCTCAGAAATGTGTCTACACAGATGTGATGCTGGACATATACAGGAACATCACTACTACAGGTGAGATTGTATTTTCCTTCATATTTTTGAAAGACCCCCACTATGCTTATTGCCTGTTTAAATTGCTCTTGCTAATTTGACAAGGTCAAACTATGAGAAAAGTACAGGAGGGAACCAGGTGCTGCTCTCATCCAACGCCAACCAGATATCTGTGGTCTGCAGCTTGGACCAGCAAGGTCAGCAGGACAGTGTCCAGTATGCTGAGATAGTCATAACTGAATTCTTTGTATTCTTTGTGCCCAACCCGAATAACCAACTGTCCTTGGTTAACTACAACTGCTACATTTAGATGAAACAATGAAATCCCTGTAACCATGCTTCTGCTTCTGTAAGCCTGCTTCTTGCCACCCCAACCCTATATAAACTGCCTGAGTTTTAAGCTCAGCACGCTCAGTCCCCCGAAAGACTGAAGCGTCCACAGGTACCTGTGTAAACAATAAACAACCTCTTGCACTTGCATCCAGTGGTCTGGTCTCGTCTCTTGGGGGCAAGGGCCTTCCCCCTGACAGGCTCCAAACTCTTGGGGTCTCCGGGGGTCTTTCATTGGAGGTTCCACCGAGATTGGAGACCCTTCCCCCTAGAGACTGACACTGACACCCACCGGGAGGTAAGCTGGCCAGCGCTTAATTTCTGTTCTTTGTTGTCTTGTTCATATGTCTTTTACTTGTTACTTGTTGCGCAGCGATCGGTAATCGGCTAGGCTAGTCGAGTCTGTAGGCGGCTTGAGAAGGAGCTGACGAGCTCGGACTTCCACCCGCCACCCTGGGAGACGTCTCAGGGATCTGGGGTGCCCGATTTTTCAGGGCCCACAACGAGTCCCAGGGATTCGTGGTTTGGGGGGCCCAGGGGGCTTAAGACCCTCTGTGCCTCCAACTCAGTATCTGGTTTCGGTTTTACGCGCAAAACGCGCAGCGTGTCTTTGTGCTGGCTGTCTATGTGTTTTGTCTGTTCTGTTTATCTGTCTGATTCTTTATTTCGAAGAAAATATGAAACAATCTTTAACCACCCCCTTAAGGTTATTTTAGATCATTGATGATGTACAGAGTCGAGCTCACAATCAGTTGGTTAAAGGAAAATAAACTGTGTCGGACTCCCCGGTAGCCAGCTGACTCTGAGATCAAAGGGAGCCAGCCACCAAAGGAACCTGCTGAGCCTTTCCCCTGCCCAGGCTGCTGGATTAGGAGGCCAATTTCAATTTCAATACTGGTCTTTCTTGGCGTCCAACCTTTATAATTGAAAAATCTAACAACCCCTCCTTCTCCAAAAACCCTGTAGCTCTCTAACCTACTTGAATATGGCTTTTGCAGGTCCTCCTAACCTTGGGGGGGGGAACAACACATCTTCCTGGGAGAAACCGTCTTAGAGGATGATAAAAAAGCCCACTCAGTTGCCAAATAAAATTGAGGAAATTTTTCCCCTAAATCGTCCCTGCTGGGACTTTAACACCTACTTCTTTATCGCCAGTTACTCACAGCGGGTTTCCGCGGGCCTGGGACGCTGTCCCAGGAATTTGGCTCAGGTAAGACAGATAACCCAGGGACCGGAGGAAACTCCGACTGCATTTTTGGAGAGGCTAAAGGAAGCCTACCATATGTATACACCCTTTGATCCTGATAGTAACGAGCAAAGGGGCAATGTTTCTATGGCTTTCATTTGGCAGTCGGCTCCAGATATTAGGACTAAGTTGCAGAGATTAGATAATTTATAAGATTATAGCCTGCAGGATCTCGTAAAGGAAGCAAAAAAGATCTTTAAAAAGAGAGAAACACCTGAGATTAAAAAAAAAAAAAAAAAGACTTAGAAAGTTGCAGGAGGAAAGAGAGGACAAGTTTAAGAAGGAGCTAAAGGAGGAGAGAGAGAGAAAGAGAGAGAGAGAGAGAGAGAGAGGGATCATAGGAACCGGAGAGAATTAAGCAAAATTCTGGCCACTGTAGCTCAGAATAATCATAGTGCAGGAAGTCAGGAAAGAAAGGAAAAGGAAGGAGGCCCAGGGTAGATCGAGACCAGTGTGCCTACGCAAAGAAAAGGCCATTGGGTCAAAGATTGCCCTAAGAGACCTAAAAGTCAGAGGCATGGGGACGGACCCCAAAGACCAACTCAGCTTCTAGCCCTAGATGAAGACTAGGGCAGTCGGGGCCAGGAGCCCCCTCCCCCAGCCCAGGCTAACCTTAAAAGTCGGGGGGGGAGGGGCAGCTAGTCACCTTCCTGGTGGACACTGGAGCCCAACATTTAGTTCTCACCGAAACGCACGGGCCATTGAGTACCAAAACAGCTTGGGTACAAGGAGCCACCGGAGAAAAACAATACCGATGGACCACGGAGAGAAAAGTTCATCTCGCATCAGGTAAAGTCTCACATTCCTTTTTGCATGTACCGGACTGTCCATATCCATTACTGGGTCGAGATCTACTGACTAAATTAAAAGCCCAGATCCATTTTGAAGGATCAGGAGCTAAAGTCTCTGGCCCACAAGGGGCTCCACTTCAAATATTAACTTTACAATTGGAAAATAAATATAGACTTTTTAAAAAGCCTCCTGAACAGCAGGAAGGAATGGACTTATGGTTAAAACAACACCCTCTGGCCTGGGCAGAAACAGGGGGCATGGGCTGGCCATACAACAGCCACCCCTAATAATAACCCTGAACCCAGCCACCTTGTTACCACTGCTGGAGGAACCAGCCTCCCATGACTGTCAGCAGATCCTTGCAGAGATGCATGGAATATGTCCTGATCTGACCGATCAGCCCTTGAAAGATACAGACTACACCTGGTTCACAGACAGCAGCAGCTACTTGCTAAATGGTGAGAGACGGGCAGGGGCTGCAGTGACGAATGCCTCCAGAGGTCATATGGGTCACTGCACTCCCCGGAGGCACCTCTGCTCAGCGAGCTGAACCCTTTGCTCTGACTCAGGCTCTCCAGATAGCAGCAGGTAAGAAGCTTAATATGTACACTGATAGCCGGTATGCCTTTGCCACTGCCCATGTCCATGGAGAAATTTATCGGAGAAGGGGCCTTTTAACATCAGAAGGCAAAGAAATCAAAAATAAAAATAAAATCTTGACATTATTAAAGGCCCTGTTCCTTCCTAAAAAATTGAGCATAATGCATTGCCCTGGACATCAAAAGGGGAAAGCCTGGAGGCAAAAGGAAATCGCCTGGCTGATGAAGCAGCCAAACAAGCAGCCTTAAGCCCCCCAACTATTGACTATTAGCATATTGACTGAAAAGAAAACAGCTAAGACTCCAGATTGGGACTATGATGAAACGGATTTGGACATTGTTCAGAAACTAGGTGCAGATTATGACCCCAATCGGCAATGCTGGGTCTACCAAGGAAAGACTATACTGCCTATAAAAATGGCAAAAATGTTAATAGACCACCTCCATAAGCTGACTCATTTGAGTGCCAAAAAGATGAAAACTTTGCTAGATAAAAAAGAAATTGGAACTTACCTTCCCAATCGGAATTTATTACTGGAACAAGTAACTGCTAACTGTCTGGCCTGTGCCCAGATCAACCAAGGAAAACCAAACTGGATCCTGGAACCCGGCTTCGTGGCCATAGGCCTGGTGTCCATTGGGAAATAGACTTTACTGAAGTCAAACCTGATATGTATGGTTATAAATATTTACTGGTTTTTATAGACACCTTTTCAGGATGGGTAAAAGTGTTTCCTACCAAACATGAGACTGCAAAAATGGTCACCAAGAAACTATTGGAAGAAATCTTTCCCAGATATGGGATGCCACAGGTAATAGGATCAGACAATGGGCCTGCCTTCGTCTCCCAGGTAAGTCAGCTGGTGGCCAGGTTGCTGGGGATAAATTGGAAATTACATTGTGCTTACAGACCCTAGAGTTCAGGACAGGTAGAAAGGATGAATAGAACCATTAAGGAGGCTTTATCCAAATTAACGCTTGAAACTGGCTTTAAAAGCAGGTACCAGATCAAATATGATAATTTTCTTTCTCTCATCAGAAAGCTTGATCATTGCTCTATAACTGCAGGAGTTTTATTCCTGAACCTCAGAAAAACCACTTAACAAACACAAAATTATAAAAAGAGTATTCTTCGTGGAAAGTTGAAAATTTAGAGAGGAATGGAGCTAGGAAGATTTTTGTGTATGACCACTACTGTTAGCCAGCACATCTTACTCAGTGAGCAGTTTTAAACAATCTGCATTATTCAAGAATTCAAGCTTTGTAAGATCCTCAGAATGAGGAGTCTCCCAGTTTCCATCGGTATCCCCAAGAACTCAATGTCCAGTCCAGTTGCTTCAACATGCAAGAGGCTTTAATGAACACGAAACATTTGTGCAAAGGGGCCCCTCCAGCAGGTAGACTAGTGAGAAGAAGCCATCTCCTCCCTCCACCCCGCCACACGGCACAGGTGTTTTTAAAGGCAAATACCCCAAGCTTAGGGAGGGGGTGGGACCCTCTGTCCATTGAGTACATGACCCTTTGAGGCTGGTCTCCCTATTAGGGTCAACAGACCTTAGGGCCTCAGGGTGTGCTAATTAATCTTGTCTGGGCAAACCGGAGGTGCAGTTATCTATTTGTTTCTTAAAGACCCCATTCACCACCTGCTGACTCACAAGAAAGGAGGGGCAGTGTAAATTCTTGGAATCTTGTTTTCTCAGGGCCTTGTGAGGGGAAGTTAGCAGATTCCAAGGAACAGATATTGCTAGGGGTTAACTTTCCAGTTTAGTATGTCCTTCATTTAAAGTGGGGCGTTTCTCTAACTTTACTTTTTTGTCTTTCACGCCCTATATCTTATCTCTAGAGAGTAAAGTTCTAGTACTCTGATCTACAAAGCACCCCACCCAGAACCCGCACTTTCCCCACCCTGTGTCCTACTGCGCCCACTGCTCCACTGGTCTGGTTGAGCACTGGGACCGAGAGCGGGTCAAATAAACAAAACACCTCCACCTCCGGAAAATTTCTTGGACCTGCTTTGAAAATACTGGACCCCTGTATCCCGCTGGAGCAACCAGTGTGCCAGCCTGCCTGATGTTTATCCGTCATTACTGAGGCTCTGCCGGGGGAGAGACCTCCTAGAGTGACCGGAACACACAGAGTTACAGACATTGAGCACCTCTCACAACTCTGTCCCCAGGAACTCCTTCTCAAACACACGGTTCCTGGACTGTCCCCTGCACAAGCGGCTGCGATCTCACAAGCGGCTGAGATCTCAGGACTTCCGCCTTCCGGTCACGAACTAAAGCTTCCGGTTCGTGGCTGTCAGTGTCCCCGGAAGACACACATGGAAAACATGCTTCTAGTTCCCACCCGGCCAAACTGACACACGATTTCCGCTTGTGAACCAAGGACGTCAGGCTTCCAGTCACTGACTTGAGCTTCACACAAAATGGTCCCCAGGAAAGGTTGCAACAAAGAGATGCACAACTTGAGTTCCACCCGTGAAGTAAACAGGACGGAGTGTGCTGCGGCCTGAGTTCCGCTTCCGGCACATTACTTCCGCTTACGGATGGTGCAACATGCGATTCCCTGCCCACCTGACAGCGATTAAATTGGATCCACTTTCGGCCCAGGACTGGAATTGATCGTATCGGACATTGCGGGCCGGATAGGAAACGCCTTAAGGGACGGGACTAACAGGTCCAAGTGAACAGGTCAGAAACGGCTGATTCCGACCGCAAAAGAGGCAGCACAGAGCATATCCCCTGTCACTCATCGAGGCGGTAGGTGGGACTTCCGGGTGCGGCGAACAGGGCAGAAACAGAGATCGCAACCCTAGGTCCGTGCACCCCTCTGGTTTTCGCTGTTTCCTGTTTATGCCACGGTTGGCAGCAGGGTTCCTGTTGCCGGGGAAACCGGGGTGGGACTTCCGGCAACATGGTAAATCGGGGCGGGACTTCTGCATGGGAGCATTGACCAGGAATTAATGACTTAGAGAGGTTCCCAGGGGATGGGCGGTGTCACGGGAGCCGTGATGTCAGAGGAGTTACAGGCGTGGCCTGTAGGGCACACAGCTGTCAATCAAACACCTGTCATTCAATCATTCATTCACTCATTCATTCAGTCATTCACTCAGCCACTCATTCATTCAATCACTCATTCATTTAGTCATTCATTCATTTATTCAGTCATTAATTCATTTACTCAGTCATTCACTCATTCATTCAGTCATTCATTCAATCATTCATTCATGTAGTCATTCATTCATTGATTCAGTCATTAATTAGTTCATTCAGTCATTCATTCACTCATTCAGTCAAAGGTCAGTCATTCATGAAGTAATTCAGTCATTTCAGTCATTCATTCATTAGCTCATTCATTCATTCATACATTCATTCATTTACTCATCCATTCAGTCATTAACTCAATAATTCATTGTACAATCATTCATTCATTGAATCACTTCCTGTGTGTGCTGGAGGCGGGACTTGCGGTCCCTGAGGCTAAGGCTCTGACATAGACAGGAGCAGGCAGGATTTCCTGTTTCCTTTTACCTACACTGTAGCCCATGACCATCTTGAACCCCGCCGTCTTTTGCGCACCCAGGGGCAGGAAATAAGTCCCATCATCTCGGAGGAACCGGAATTGGTTGTCTCAAGCCGGAAGTGGACAATTTCTGGTCCCTCCCAGAACGGAAGTGAACCCCCAGACCCGGAAATGTGCGATCCTTTCAACATGGAGCTGGTTCCACTCACCAGGCTTCTGCAGGGGAAGAGGGTGGTGCTGGGGAGCAGCTCCCCCAGGGAGGCGGGACATCCTGTCCTCCATGGTGACTTCCAGGGGCAGGGCCTGCTCTGGGATTGTCAGCTGTGACTTCCAGGGGTGGGGCCTGCTGTGACTGACAGGAGGTCGTACCCTCCCCACTTCCAGGAGTCCCTGGAGAAGGCGAGATTTCCAGCTACGCCCGAATATGCCCGGGAGACAGCAAAGCTGAAGGCTCTGGAGGTGGCGTCGCGGCTGAGGCTGCACAGGGTGAGGACGGCCCCATCCCTTCTGGTCAGGTGGTAGGCCACACCCCTTCCTTTCGAGGCCCCGCCCACAAGCCTAATCCCCCCCCCCCGCCCTCTGCTCTGCAGGACCTGCACCCTCCTGATGTCATTATTGGAGCTGACACCATTGTGGTGAGTGAGGCCCTGCTCCTTCCGGCCCTGCCCATCCTGCCCCTCACTGATCCGGCCCCTTGGCATCTGGCTTCGCCCACTGCAGGCCTTGGATGGCTTCATCCTGGAGAAGCCAAAGGACAAGGATGATGCCTACAGGATGCTGCGCAGGTGGGCGGGGCCTGAAGGGGCGGGGCAGACACACCCACGGCAGAGTGGGCGGGGCCTCTGCATGGAGCTCCAGCCTCTGCCCACCCCAGCCCTGCCCCTTGCCAACCACGCCCTGTCCCGCCTTCCCTGGCCCCGCCCAGGCTGGGTGGCCAGCAGCACAGTGTCATCACCGGTGTGGCCATCTTGAGGCCACTGTGGCAGAGGCAGCTTCAGGAGCTGAGTTCCACATGCCCAGAGGCCCCAGAGGTGGAAGGGGACCCAGAAGCAGAAGTGGAATTGTCACTGTTCCATGAAGAGACCCGTGTGACATTCTCGCGGCTATCGGAGCCACGGCTCTGCGAATACGTGGAGGCGGGGAGCCTCTGTGAGTGGGTGCGGGGTGGGGTGGGTGGGGCCAGGAAACCTGGAAGTGAGGCCTGAAAAGGAAGAGCTGTCCCCCGGCGGGCGTGGGTTTGGCTGAGCATGGCACCTGGTGTGACCTCGTCCTTGCCTTGCACCCAGGGACAAGGCTTGCACCTACGGGCTTCAGGCACGAGGCGGTGCCCTAGCAGAGCGCGTGGAAGGGGATTTCTTCAATGCCGTGGGGTTTCCACTCAACCGCTGCATGCATGAGCTGGCTGCCATCTTCCCGGATGTGGGACCACACGTCCCTGTCAGCCAGCATCCGGCCACACCCCAATAATGAGGATTGTAGATGGAGAATGAGTATGTGAGTATTGCGGTAAATAAGGATCAGGATAAACAAATAGGCCGAATAGATGTTTAATCAGGGGAGAAATAACTTACAACCTAGACAGATGAACACCAGGAAATTCAACCCGATCCTCTCCTGTCTGAGTCACGCCAGAAAGAGAGAGCACCTTCCTGGCCCCCTCCGACCTCCTTCCTCAGGTCCTCTCCGCCCATCGCTCCACCCCCCAATGGGCGTAGTCAGTGCTACAGAAGGACTACCTCACTACAATTCCCCTTTTAGTCTAAAGAAAAGGTTTAGGCTTAATACAAAACTATATACAAAACAGTGAATAACAAGTGTGCTCTAAGAAAAGGAAAATCGAGAACAAAATGACCTACATATCTAGTCCTAGGGTGAGGGCATAATGGAGTTTACAATAGAGTTGTCCTAAGCTGGAAAACGAAAGTCTAGTACCTAATATATCTAACTAGGAAGAGAGAATAATAGTTGTGATAGTTTAATCTTCAACCTCATCAAGACCTGAGAAGGAAATTAACAATACTAGAGTAGACAGGAAATGCGGATGGACAACTTCCAAAAGGTGCAGCAAGGACAGAAACAGCAAGCCATCTGAACAGTCACCCTAGGTCTCACAGCGACGTTGGTACACCCAGATTTGGCTAAGGCCAAGAGAACTTGACAGACCACAACAACAGCAGGGAAATAGAATGGCTGTCTTATCCTGACTTGGCAAGGTCAAGCAGTCTTCTATAATTGTCTCCTGCAAGCACATAGGACTGCATGTCCAAATCAGTGGTCAAGATGGGGGCAATTCTATGCCCAACAGGCCATTAGCTGAGGCGAGATTGAACTCCAGCAGGAGCAACAACAGTGTCCAACATATTTTCAGGAAAGTGCACGGTGCTGTCAAGAGCAACAGTGTCTCATGTCAATGGAGTACTAATATTAAAACATTTAAATGCCATGTTCTGCATGTCTATGAAGTGATTGAAGATTAAGCATCTATATCTGACTAATCTCATAGGTACAGGAAATGTGAGTGAAGATAATCTGTAATACTCGGGAACTTAGCTAAAAAGACTCATTAAAACTTTCCTGAGTAAAGCAGGAACAAATACTTAAACAATATAACTATTTACATATACCTACATGTAAATCCCTAAAATAGAGGTAGAGTATAAGTGTCAAGACAAGAGGTAGAACTATAATGGGCAGCAAGATAAATATCCCAAATTGTATCAATATACAAAATGTCTTGAATACAGGAAAAGTATACATACATAGAATATGGTAAAAAATAATGTGCATAAAATATTATAAGTGGAAACATTTAACACAATATAACAAAATATAAACTTAATTTTACATAGCTTACCACATAGGAATACATAACAATGTAAGCTGTAAAATACTATCTCATTCATACTCAAATTCTCAAGGAAATAGGCTAATCTACTTATATCCCATCTAAACCATACCTTTACCCACCATTCCCTATTCCTGTCTAAAAGATAAACCTGAGTGTAAGCATCACCCAATCCCAAATAACTAAAACCAACCCAAAAGACGATGACTATTATCCCAAAATTCCAAGGGTAGGGAAAGGGGGCATAGTCATATTAAGATTACTTCCTGCTGAAATGGGATGATGGGGGGTGGAGGGGGCCAGGAAGGCGCTCTCTCTTTCTGGCGTGACTCGGACAGGAGAGGATCGGGTTGAATTTCCTGGTGTTCATCTGTTTAGGTTGTAAGTTATTTCTCCCTGATTAAACATCTATTCGGCCTATTTGTTTATCCTGATCCTTATTTACAGCAATATGTGAGTGACTGTCCGGGGCGGGTATTCTGGTGAGAGAGTGACTGAAGGGGCGGGGCTTCTGGTGAGTTTGTGAAGCAGTGACCCATTTCCCATGATGCCCTTGGTGCATTGTGTTTGATTGACAGAGCAAGCTTCCCTCAAGTGCATCACTTCCCAGTGCTAGGACACAGGACATGGGGTGAGGTGTGTGGAGGCAGGGTTAGGGGACAGGCCCACCGAGGGGAGTACACCTAAACCCACCCCTGTGGCCCCCCCCCCTCCTGATGTCCCGCCCTCACCATCTCCATGGGCCCTGCCCTTGCCACCACTGGGTCCTGCATGAGCATCTTCACCATCAGATGCCTGTGATGGACATTTGACATCAGGAGCAGGGTCAGAGGAGGCCCCACCACCTGCCTGCACTCTGATTTGCATATTCAAGAGCTGCCTGGAGACTCAGAAGACATCAAGTACAGAAACTGCTGGGGTTAATTTGCATGGCCACACCTCCAAATGACCTAACCTGTATGTATTTGCAGGTCAAAGTCCCAAACAGATGGGAATACTTGCATTCATTTGCATAGCAAAAGCATGCAAAGCAGCACAAATTTGCATATTAAAGTATATTTCCGAAACTGCGGTTTACTCATTTACATACTGAAATGTGAAGCCCCAATCAGACTGCCAGATTTTCAGGCTCTGTGCTTATTTGCATAATCAAAATTACTAGTGCATCCTTTACATAACAGTTTAGTAGCCTCATTTGCATATTTAAATGAGTGGCAGGGTTTTATTGCTCAGCATCAGGCCCCACCTCTTCAGGACTACCTTGGCTCACCTATCCCCCTACCCCGAGGTCACAGTGTCCAAGGTCACAATCAGTGACCCTCTCCAGGCCCTGCCCTCAACCACACCAGGCCCTTCCCCACTTTCTCTCCTAGGGTCCCCGAGGGCAGGGCCGGGGTCTGGGTATTACCTATGGTGCAGACAGGACTTGGTCCGGGCAATGACATCACAGGAAATTGTGACCGTGAGCAGGAAGTGCCCTCCTTCCCTACCTTCACCATCTCCACCCTCAGCTGGGCATGGCAGGAATCTCCTACCAAACTCTTAGGTTACCAAGCAGCAATGCTAGGACCCAGAGGGCGGTGGCCATGGTGAGCAGGTTAAAGAGTAAAAACCCTGAGGATGATGAGTGTGGCCCCTGTGACATCACAGAACTCACCCCCTCCAGGCCCTTGTGATGTCAGTCACCGCAGGCCCTGCCCCTCCAGCTGTCAATCACTACAGACCCCACCTCCTGCCTCTGGGCCATGAGGTCTGCTGAGGGTGTGATCTACAGGCTGACTGGGCGGGGCCATGTCAGCTATCTTCATAAAGGTAGAGGGGCAGGCTGCAAGCCGAGGGCGGGACTTCCTGGCAAGGGAAACCTGGCAGTAGAGACTCAGGTCAATCATCAAGGGTGGGGCATGACTACTTCTGCTCCCAGATCGCAGCCAAGGATGACCTGAGCCAAGGCCATCAGGAACTTTTGTAACTGCTGTGGCTGGGACTGCATTTCCCAGCATCCTATGCGGCTGCTTACTGCTTCCCTGCCCAGAGACTTCTGGGTCTGGATGTTCATGTCCAGGACTGCATTTCCTAGCATCCTGTGCGGTCGATTCCTGCCTTTATGCCCAGGGACTTCCGGTTTTCATCTGTACCAGCCAGGGACTGTAGTTCCCAACATGCTCTGCGGTGGCTTTCTGTTTTTCAGCAAAGAAACATCCAGTTTGTAGTTTTTGGAGGCCCAGGACTCCATTTCCCAGCATCCTCTGTGGCCACTTCCTGCTTCCCTGCCCAGGGACTTCTTATTTTCATCTTTGGCAGCCAAGGACTATATTTCCCAGCATGATTTGTGTCCGCGTTTCTATGAATGGACTTCCGGTTAAAAACTTTGGGGTCCAGAACTGCACTTCCCAGCATGCTGTGTGGCTGCTTCTTTCTTTTCTCCCCTTGACATTCTCTTCTGGACTTCAAGGACCCTAACTACAGTTCCCGGCATGTGCTGGGCTTGTTTCGATCTTTTCAGTTCCTAAACTTCTTCTGGTCTCTGACGTTCCAGGACAACATTTCTCATCTTCCTGTGGTGCCGCGTCCTGTTTTTTCAGTCCTGAAATTCCACCATTTAAAGGCACATAATAATTTAGAAATATTTGAGACTTAGAACAGTTGAATTTAAGTTGTATGAAGTTAGCTTACATTTACATAAAGTTAAGTTGAAATCGAATGTACAGATATATTATTCAGGACTGGGTAAATTGAGAAGGACAAGAGTGTGAAGCTATGTATAACATAGTCAGAGAAAAAAGATATTACAAAGAATAAAAGGCAAACGGTAAATGACTTACAGGTTCTGTTGGTGGCAGAAGCTGGCTAGACTCTTTCTGCCTAGATGGCTGATGTAGCAGAAAGAAGAACCATGGTGGGTAAAGCTAGGCCACATGGTCAAGATGGTGGCTGCCATAAACATATTCCCAACAGCTGAAAGAAATCCTAAAGTTTTGAGATGTAATTTTGTCTTGAGCAGATGCTGCCTCAGCCCAGCCCACCAGGCTGAGACAGGTTGCAGCTGGGGCAGGCAGGAGAATTTGAGCGTGCCGGGAAGAGAACCGAAACAAGTTTAGGGAAAGAGATTGTTTAGCAGAGATATTAAAAAAAAACGCCTTCCATCTATCTGTTCCCTGGCAGTAATTTGAAAGATCCCATAAAATATCGGGATCTAGAGAGCCGTTATGTGGCCAATTTGAATTATTTTCTAGGGCATATCTAGGCTACTTTTCAGTACAAAGGTAAATAAGTCTGGGTGACTTTACAAGGGGCATTAAGTGAAAGGGTTTTAAATTTTCTATCAGGCATCCCAGTGGAGTGGTGGGGGATATTTCCTTGGTCGGTTTATTCCCCCATGGGTGGAGTGAAAGTGACCATGCAGTCTTGGAACTCATCAGCCCAAGAGTGTGGCCACAAGAGTGTGTCGCGAGAATGGCAGAGCGTTATTCAAAGCTCGTTAGCCCGAAACGTTGCCAGGACCAACAGAGGCCGGAAATACTCAGCAGTCTGAGAGCAGAGCCAATATACCACACTGGGCAGTATGTCTTCCACCCATGGAATGTACCTGACCTTAAGGAATTGGGTTAAAATGTAAAGGGTACCTTACCTAATTGAAGCCTGTGTGGGATGGTATTTCCAGTGAACGGGGGGGGGGGGAATGGTGGTGGAACGCTGGTATCTGAAACAAGATCCTGAGTGTCTCTGGCTGGCCGCCCACCAGCAGACAGCTGTCAGTGACCCTCAAGTAGAGCCTGCCTGGGTTTCGGCACCAATGTTGTTCTTTTGCTGTGCAGCTAATGCCTAAGAAACACAAACTCGAGACTCAGCGCCCACCGCGAGTTTGTTGAGAAAAGGGAGAGAAAGAGGGGGTAGCTGGTGGCCAACTGAAAGCAGAAGAGGGGGGGTGTGGGGCACTTGCTTTAAAAGGGGAGGCTTGCACATGTGTAACTGAGTCCTCTGGCAGCCAGGTAAACCTTGAGCCGTCAGGTAAAGCTGATGTACTGATGACATGGCCATGAGGGTCCCGCCCATCATCAGGGTGTTGGGGGTCAAATGGCTGCTAGTTCCTAACAATCAGATTGCTAAGCGGAGTCACTAGCTACACATGTAGTTAAGTGTAAGCCACAAGTTAGCCACAAACTAACCCACTAGTTAGCCACACATACTAGCTCACAAGTACCCACACACACCATGCCTCTTGTTAGCCACATACTTAACTTACTATTTAGCTGCACACATGAAGTCACTAGTTAGAAAAACACCTAAATCAATAGTCAGCCCCATACCTATGTCACTAGTTAGCCACAAAACTAAGCCACAAGTCCATCACACAAATAAAGCAGTACTTAGCCACACACACTAAGACAGTAGTTAATCACACACCTAAGTTACTATTTAGCTACATGCATAAGCAGTAATTAACCACATTGGCTAAGTCACTAGTTAGCCACAGTCACTATGTCTCTAGTTAGTTACACACAATATATCAATACTTACCAACCCATACTAAGTCACTAGTCAGCCACACATCTAATTTACTAGCTAGTCACAAACATCAAGAAAATAGTCAGCCACACACACACTGAGATAGTAGTTAGCCATGCACCTATGTATTTCTATGTATTTAGTCAACTACACACCTAAGTCTCTAGTTAGCTACCAACACTAGGTCACTTGTTATCCACACACATTAAATCAGTAGTTAGACACACACACTATGTCACTAGTTAGACACATACTAAGTCTGTCTAAAAGAAAAACAGCTCACACTAAGGTGGTCCCAGGACATGGGAATCAGGCCTTTAATCCCAGCAGCAGGGATTTGGAGATAGGAGTGACATGGCTGGACAGAGAGAGGAAGATAAGGTAGAGGAGCAAGAAGAGCATGCCGAGAGATGATTTTGTTTGAGAAGTTAGTCTGAGGGATCGAAGCGATAGCAGTCAATCTGAGTAGGCAGTGTGAGGACAGGAACACATCGCTTGTCTGAGAATAGTTAGAGATAACAACTCTAGTAGCCAGATGCTCTGAATCTGTGATCCTTCAGTTTTCACCTTCCCCTCCCTGTTAGATTACTGTGAGTTTTAATTATTAAGATATATTAGAACTTGTGCTGGAAGTGATGTTCTCTCTGTGGAGGTGTGATATTTCAAAGTCAATAGAGGTAAAAATTTTCAATTATTAAAGTATGTTAACTTTATTTTTGAAAATTACATTGGTATATTTTTAATGTTTTTAATTTGTAAATTTTTTTATTATACTTATCAAACCAGTTCCCTCCAACTTACTCCCACCCTCCTTCCCGTCCCAACTTCCTAGGCCCCCAGCCACTCTCTCCTCCCATCCAACCAACACTATACATGTAGGTGGATGCCTTCCAGGAGGGGTCATCTAAATCCTTCAAGTCATTTTAAGTAGACACTAAAATGTCTCTCCTGTCTCAAGGTTAATGGAGTATCCCTCCATGGGGATTTTCCCCCAATGTCCTTTTTGCAACAGAGATACTTCCTGGTCCCTCTCTCTGAAGACCCTTAGACTGCACAGGCCTTTTAGCTGAGACCCATGTTCAGGGGTCTGTGTCAGTCCCATGTTTGATTCCCAGCTATAAGTCTGGAGCCCCATTAGCTCCTCCTTGTTCAAATCAGCTGTGTCTTTGGGTTTCTGCAATGTGGTTTTGTCCTCCCTCTCGGCATATGGATTCAGTTTTGCTCAGTGTTTAGTTGTTCAAGGTTGCTTCTGTTTCCATCAGCTACTAGATGTGGTCTCCATGATGGTGCATAGGTTAGTCATTGATCTCATTGCCAGCAAAGGGAATTTATGGTGCCTTTACACTGTTGCTCAAATTGTTAGTTGGGGTCATTCTTGTAGGGCTCTGTACATTTCTCTAGGTTCTGTTTCCTCTTCTAACCTATAATGGCTCCCTCTTTTATAGTCTCTTTCTCTCTTTTCTCTCCTCTGTTCTCCTCTCCTCTCTTCTCTTCTCTTCTCAAGTCTATTCCTCCCCTGACCAAATGTTCCTAGACCCACAATCTTTCCTCTCCTCCCATTTTCCTTGTGCTAGGTCCCTCTTCACTCACTACCTGCAAATACCCACCTATATGCTCTGAGGACCTTGTCCCTTCCTGCTTCTGCGAGTGTCCTTATGTAAAACTGTTAGACTCGTCCTTCTATCCTACTTTCTCTGGCAGTTTGATTTGTAGGCTGGTGAACCTTTGCAATATGTCTAAAATCCACATATGAGTTAATACATACCATGTTTCTCTTTCTGTGATTGGGATACCTCATTCAGGATGGTTTCTTCAAGTTCCATCAACTTGTCTGTGAGTTTCAAGATTCCATTGTTTCTACCCACCCCCACAGAGTAGTATTCCATTGTGTAAATGTGGCAAATCTTCTTTATTTATACTTCAGTTGAGGGGCATCTAAGTTGATTCCAGGTTCTTGCTATTATAAATAATATTGCTATGAACATAGGTGATCACAAGTCTTAGTTGCATGGATTGGGATCATTTGGGTATGTACTTAAGCGGGAGATTACTAGGTCTCGTGGTAGACTGATTCCCATTATCCTGAGAAACTGCCATGCTAGTCTCCAAAATGGCTGTACAAGTTTGCAGTTCCACCTGAAGTGGAGGTGTGTACCCATTTCTGCACATCCTCTCAAGCATAAGTTGGCATTGTTGTTTCTAATTTTAGCAATTCTGACAGGAGTAAGATGGTATCTCAAAGTTGTTTTAGTTGGCATTTCCTTGACAGCTAAGGATGTTGAATACTTTCTTAAGTGTCTTAAATCATTTTTTTATTTCCTCTATGGAGATTTATATCAAATATAGAGTCTCTGTATATTAATTGGTGCTGGCACAGCTGCGGGACAAGACCAGCAGCGGGCGGAAAACCTTACTCAGCATTTTTTGAAGATGCTTTCCTCATCCCATTGTATACTTTTAGCTGCTTTGTTAGTATGTGTTTGAGTTAATATCAGGATTTTCTATTCGATTTCATTGAGGTACTTGTCTATTTTTGTGCTAATACCAGGCTGTTTTCAGGACTATAGCTCTGTAGAAGATCTTAAAGTCAGGAATAATGTTCCCTCATGAAGTTCCTTTATTATACAGGTCGTTTTGGCTATTCTGGTTCTTTTGGTTTTCAATATAAAGTAGATATTATACTTTCAAGGTCAGTGAAAGATTGTGCTGGGATTTTAATGGAGATTGCATTGAATATGTAGATTGCTGTTGGTAAGATTGCCATTTTTCTAGGTTTTTTCTACCTATCCATGAGATTGAGACATCTTTACATTTTATGGTATTTTCTTTAAAGACAAAAATTCTTATTATATAGGTCTTTCACTTCTTTGGAAAGTGATACCCCAAGATACTTTATGTTGTTTGTGGCTATTGTGAAGGGTGATGTTTCTCTGATTTCTTGAACAACCCCTTTGTTGACTGAATATGTAATGGCTACAGATTTTTTTTTAATTTAATCTTGTATCCTCATACTTTACTGAATATATTTTTCAGCTCTAGGAGAATATTGGTAGAAATTTTTGGTTGCTTATGTAAACTATCATATCATCTGAAAATAGAGAAAGTTTGAGTTCTTCCTTACCAATTTGCATCCCGTTGAACTCCTTTTCTTGTCTTATTTCTTTAGCTAGCCCTTCAATTACAATAATGAAGAGATATGTAGAGATAGGGCAGCCTAGTCTTTTTCCTGATTTTAGAGGAATCATCTTAAGCTTCTCTACATTCAGCTTGATATTTCCCATGGGTTTACTATATATTGCTTTTATTATGTTTACATAAATTCCTGTTATCCCTAATCTCCCCAAGACGTTTAACATTAAAGTATGTTGAATTTTGTCAAAGGTTTTTTCTACATCTAGGGAGATGATTATGTGACGTTTCATTTCCAGTTTGTTTATATAGTGGTATATTTGATATATTTTCATATGTGAAACAATCCCTGCAAGCCAGAGATGAAGCCTACTTGATCATAGTAGACGATTTCTCTGACATATTCTTGGATTCAGTTTTCCCATATTTTCTTGAGTATTTTTGCATCAATGTGCATGAGGGGTATTGGTCTGTAATTTTCTCTCTTATTTATGGCTTTGTGTGGATGGGCATCAAGGTGATTTTGTAGCCTCATAAAAAGAGTTTGGTAATGAACCTTCTTTTCTATTGTGTGGAACAATTTCAGGAGTATTAATATAGCTCTTCCATGAATTTTTGGTAGAATTCTTCACTGAAGAAGACATCTGGCTCTGGGATTTTTATGTTGGAAGTCTTTTCATTATTATTCCTACTTTGTTAGTTGTTATAGGTCAATTTAAGTTGCTTGTCTATTCTTGATTTAATTCTGGTAAGTAATAGTTATCCAGAAATTTGTCCATATCCTTTGAATTTTCAAACCTTGTGGAGTATAGGTTTTCAAAATATGTCCTTAAAATTGTCTGCATTTCCTCAGTGTCTATTCTTATGTACTACTTTTTGTTTCTGATTTTGTTAATTTTCATGTTCTCTCTATGCTTTTTGTTTAGTTTGGATAAAGGTTTCTCTACATTGTTAATTTTCTCGAAAAACCAACTCTTTCTATCATTGATTTTTTTGTATTGTTTTCCTGTTTTTTATTTATTGTTTTTTAGAGACCCCCATTTCTTTTTGGCTCTGCTGCCTGTCCCACAACTATATATTGTGGAACAGGTTGGTCTTGAACCCACAGAGATAAGCTTCCATCTGCCTCCTGAGCACCAGCATAGTTGCCACCACCACCCAGCTTTTGGTACCTTTTTAAATGTCTTCTTTAAACATATTACTATTTTCATCACTATTTTGCTGCACTCCTATGTTTCTTAGATTTTACTTATTTCATTCTTTTTCTCAAGTGATGCTGATTATTGATTTCTGGGTAGAGCAAAGTTTCTTCTAACTGTGGCTTGTCTTATGCTGTGTAATTGAGAATTGTTTTGAACTCCTAATCCTGGATTCACCTGTACAGTGCTGGGAAGAAAATCCTACACTTCGTTCCAGTTGAGCCCTTGCCTGGTCAGGGAGAAGGAAAATAGACCAGAAAATGAGTGAATTCCCAAGATCTCTGATTATTGTGGGGTCTTATAAATGAAGAGGGATTTGTGCAATGACTGAATTCATGTCCCATTTGGATACTGGTGGAGTCACAATGCAGAAAGTGAGAGGCAGGATGGAAGCTGAGGTTTCCTCCTTCAACAGTAGTTGAGGTGAGCAATGTGGAATTAGATAATCATTGCTAGAAAATCCATTATTGTCTCACAGGGCAGTTTCTTGGAATCCACAGATGAGGGCTATCAAGACTTTGGATAGAGGAGAGACCTTATCATGTATACAAATTACTATAATTACAGTATTTAGCCAAAACCAGTCTGGGTGAACTCTTGTGGACCATGTAACAGGACTATTATTTTTTTTTGTTCGTTTGGATGTACAGTCTGAGAGAAAAGGTTTGAGGAATACTTAGTGTGCTCTAACTGAAACCCCTAGTCTCTGGAGCACATGGCCATGAAGCTATTTTCATCTTTTCAAAATATTTTTTTTCAGATCATAGCTACATCATATCCACATATACTTTTCTGCCCACAAGCCCTGCCATGATTACTTGTGTTCTCTAATTCACAGCCTGCTTTTCTTAAACAGGAGTTTCACATTAAACACAGTGAATATTAGAAGGTGTCATACATTTGGCTGCAGTATTTCCCAGGTATGAGGTCAATGGTTACTGGCCAGTAACAATGAGTGTGTAACAAAATGTGCACACAAGGTACAGTGTGATTTTAATAATGAGCAGCTTGACTTCCAGGACAGTAGAAGAATGTTTACTAAAACACAAACTTTCTGGATTAGGCCGCTATCTGCTGGGTGGGTAGTGCAGAGCTACAAGGACTATGCAATCTGAGTCATTGATTTCTGATTCTCTGGTAGTGGGCTGCAAAATTTTAGGTCCAACTGGGTGGTCCCAGTCAATGCTGGACTCTGAGAAGCCTTCTTTCCATGATTCTCTTTTCCTTATGCTCTGTCGAGTTGTAAGGAAGAACACAGGTTACACTATTCTGAGTGTACGGTTTTCAAAGCAGGTCTGCTCAGATGTCATTTCTGCAAAATTTGTATGGACCATGAGACAGACTGGGGTTCTTTTGTTCCATGTGGTGACCTGGGCAGTTACCCTTGTCCTCTGAGCCTTCCTCTCCATGTGTTTCTTGGTTTGGGGGAGACTCTGCAGCCCTGGCATGGGTGGGTGTGTTGCTTATTATATAACTGTCCAGTGTGCATATGCATGCAATGCTGTTGGTGTGCATTGGGGGCTGACGCTGGATAAATGAAGGTCTGATTTCTTGAAGTTCTGAATATTCCATTCCACTTTCAGGTTTGCCTTATAAATATTTTAGAAAGTAGTAAAAAATGGTGATGTGGATGTCTCTCAGCAATATAAGATTATAATGTTTTTAACTCTCTGCTACCAAGAGTTACAATACTGTGTTAACTGACGTTAAATTCCGGTGAACAAAATGATTCTCTATTCTGCAGAGATATCTCAGGTGTGTATGGTTTTGGGTAGGATGTTAGGTCACGATCTTCACCTTGGGCCATAAACCACTTGGCAGGAAGTTGATTTTAAATTATTCTCCAATGTTGTCTGTGGAGTGCGCATCAGTGCGGCTAGGTTTACCTGAAACAATAAAGGGGTGTAAAGTTCTACAGAGCCATAGCAGAAGGTCAACTCCTTTTGCATGGAGAGCTCTAGAACATGGACATCCTGTCTTTGGAATAAATATCCATAGCTACAGGGTCAAAAGTGTCTAAGGGTCACTTTTAGTTGATTTAATTGTAGTGTTGAAGTCTGTGTTTATTTAATCTCTGTACACATGGATTCATAGATATTTGAATAACATTGGTCAACATCACACTTTTCTTGGCTAAGTTTCTTTTGTACTTTATATTAATAGTTGATATTTTTTGACCTTTGCTCTTGGGTTATTCTCTCTATCTCTTCTATTCTCTTACACATATTATACATATTTTTATTGTGGTTGCTTTGTGGTAAGTATAAAAGTCATATTATGTTAGTTTGTGTACTGTGTTTTCATAATTCCATTGAGCATTCTGAGTATTTCCAAAAAAATTGTTACTGTGCCTTTGCAATCTGCATTTTCTTATTAATTGTTGTTTATTGTCATTGGATTGTATTCATTTCATGTTACAAACTTACCATGTATAGGATCTTAAATTCTGATACTTCATGTTCTGAAAACCATTATATAATTCTTTATTTATTTTGGTTTTATTGTTAATCTGTGGAAGATTTTTGGTTCATCAGATAAAACATGTTGTGTATCTTGGCAAGAGACTCTGCACATCTTTTGGGGATGACCAGAGTTCAGATACTTACACTCAACTTCACATCATTATCTACAATCAATAACCTGTATACTTATACAAACCATTATTTCTCAAACTCATACATACAAAATATAGCAATAAACTTGAGAAAATGGTAAATATTAGACTATCAATATTATTGCCACAAATTCTAGTCTTGTACACTACAGTTTAGATTTTACACACTGCACTGGAAATTGTAAAGCTACTTCTAGTTGTTCTTAATAATCAAAACATGGATTCAGATATGCAATTAATGATGAAAGATCAGAGAAGCAGAGCAGCCAAGCCCTAGCTCTTATTTCTACTGAAGTACTCATACCAAAGGGGCGGGAAATTCTGATACTAGGAGTCTTCCCTCAGAAAACAATGAGCTTTTTTTCTTCTTCCTCCTTATATGTCTTTCTCCTCCCATCCATATCTACCTCCCAATTTCAGGGATAAAGGAATGAGCCACCACTTGTCTCTCTTTCTCTTTTAGACTGGATCAATGTGGTGTAGCCTGGGGTGGCAATGAAATTACAGACATGCACCTGATTAAGTCTCCCAAGTGCTAGGATTAAAGGTGTACTCCACCATGGCCTGTCCTCTATGGCTAACCACTGCATAGCTCCACATTCTATTCTTAAAGCAAGTTTGTTTTTTTGTTTAAATATATTTATGGTTGAAGAAGAGAATAGTTTCAGTTTGAATTGTATAATGATCTTTGCAAGCTCTTCACATTGTGTGGAGAGAGGAAGAAAGTTTGAAATTCTCCTCTGCAGGAACAGAGCTGGGCCGTCTACTGATGACATGGGAAAGTGACATTGAAATTAATGTCTGACTATGCAATGTTGGCTTTTGCCTTTGGTTCCAGCACTGAGGAAGTAGACGCAAGTGGATCTCTCTGATTTAGAGGTCCGCCTGGTCTACAGAGTAAGTTCCAGGACAGTAGGGCCACAAAGGGAAACTCTGTCGCAAAAATAAAAATAAATAAATAAATAAATAAATGTATCAATACATATTAGACAGTCAATGAAAAAACTATTAGAAAAAAACAACAACAAGATTAATATTAATAATTAATAAGAAATTCACCAGCACAGTTTACTAAGCAAGGAATAGGATGGCAAGAGCCATACAGGGAAATTCTGTCAAAAAAAAAAAAAACCCAAAAACCAAATAATTTCCTATTTGTGCAGATCTCTGAAATGTCTAGTTCTTGAGTAAAAGCCAGGGTCAAAGGAGGTGCTGGGCCTGGTGTGTCTTTACGATCACTGTAACCCTTTAGGATGAGCTCTTGTCAATCCAGCCTCACTAGCCAATCAGGTACACTGAGCCAACCCACAAGTCTCAGGTCTGGAAGGAGACTTCCTGGAGCCATGCTGCAGGCTTGCTTTTATATCCGAATAGGCACCAGAGGAATGATTGCTGCTCTGTGAGTGCTTCTGAGAAATGGAGGAGAACAGAAGCTGCAGCATGGTGAGTGAGTGGATTCAGAGGGTGGTATAGGGAGTCATGAATGTCTGTTTTGCAGGCCTTCTATGAGGATGCTGGGCTTGAATGTGCTGTCAAATTCAGTGGTCTGTTAGGCCCATTGTGGTCCTAGGAGCTTCCCAAACCAGGGTGTGGCCCAGGAATACTTTTCCTTGTGGGCTGCATCTGTGGAAAGCATTTTGATTATGCAGCAAGGTGAATAAATACTCTGAAGTCAGCTCTATTATGCTTTTGGTGCACAGGGAAGGCAAGTTACCAAAGAAGGAGAGGTTCAGTTTGTCCAGTGCCTTCCAGAAGCTTTGCCCTTCACATCTAACATTTTGGGGTCAGATACATGCAGAGATATTACCATTTTTTTGCCATCAAAATAACTTAACTTCTGTTGTTAAGAAATAAATAGAAAGATCTTATTTTGCATATCATTCTCACTTCCATCTCCCTCCCTCCTCCAGTGACTTCCCCATCCCATCCCACATACATTTCTCTGGAAGGCTGAGTTATTTAGGAGGATTCATCAAAACCTGTCAAGACATTTGGGTTTGGCGCGGGCCCTCCTCCTTGTCTCTAGGCTAAGGGAGTATTCACACTTGGAGTTAATTTTGTGTATACTCTAAATGGCATTCTTTTTCTTAATTATATATATATATGGATTTTTGTGTTACAGCATGATCTGGAATTTTCTTTTTTTAATGCTTGTTGTATTTTACTTTTCATCCTTTAATCCATTTGTTTATGCTTACTGATACATCATCGGCAGCGCCTGAATCTCTGTTTGTGGTGTGGCAGGACGTGAGATAATGGGCCCATTCCTGGCATAGCAGTAGTAGCCAAAATGTTGATACCAGCTGAAAAGATGGCTGCAGCATGGGCATCAGCAGCTTTGCTTCTGGACTCTATCATCTAAAATCCCTAGTACAATGTGAGATGCATTGATCATTCAGAAAATGCTCTGCCCATGTCTACAACTTTCCTAAACTTCTCCCTGACAGATATTTGCACCCTATTCTTAATCGGTGATGGGTTGGCATTGTCTGTCGTTTAAATAATTCAAACAATTAAATAAGTCAGTAATAGCTAACTGTCGCAATAAAGAGGTGATGTAGCGTTTAACTGGCAGGGAAGCATGGACAGACGCCAGTCGTGAAGGATGTCATCATCATCAATTGAAACAGTGAATCATGAAATGTGATGATATTGCACATTACCGCCACAAGAGGGTGCTTTACAGGTCTCTTCATGGAATGGAAGATTTAGGTTTACATAACTATACAAACATTTACATCATCTTGGGTATTAACAAGAATTGACAATTGAAATACTTTATTCATGTAATTAGATGATCTGTGGCACCAAATTCCAGGTTTCATGGATGACATAATCATTGTTTTATATAATTTAATAATCAAATAATGAGTACATATAACATCATCCACTTCCCTAACATGGCTCCAACCAGACTCGTGAACGATCCTGTCGTGATTAATTTTAATATTTTAACTACTTAATTAAGACTTAGATGTTCTATAATAATTGACGCCCACATCGTGGAACCAATATCCACTGATCATCGATTATCTAAAGTCCTATTTTAATAATCAAATAACAACATAATCAGAGGATGAAATGGTCTGTAATTTCAACTCGACACAGTTGACTCTCACTTGACTCCCACATGTTTCTGTGAAAAAACCAGATTCATCCCTTATTTAATCGCAGAGTTGAGTAGTAAGTGGTTTAAATGCTGATATGTCATTGCGCATGCAGGGCTTTAGAAGACATCACATATTTAATGTTGGACGGCAGCCTCCAATGAGATGGCTTCCAATCCAATAATCCCTAGGTCTACTCTAACAAATGGATTATCGCCATCCTGAAGGAAGTTAACAATGGAAAACTCACCTTTTGAAGAAAAATTGTGAGTCTTATTATCTTTTGTTCCATAGCTTTACTTCTTAGGATAGAGAATATTCATAAAGAGAAACCTTTGGACTGTTTCTCCACAGACTATGTTTTCTGAAAATTAGGGAATCTTGAATTTGGTAACCAGTAAAAGCTGTAGGCAAAATTCCAGAGATTTGGCTATGACTTGGTTAGGCGTATCAAATGCTGTCATGAAAAGTTTTAGGAGATAGTTAACTTGGGAGACTGTAATGTCCCATGATAACACTTTCTCGAAGCTGTTCTCTTGTCCTTGGCCCATGATACCAGGATACAGAAAGCAAGCAGAATTACCAGGCAACATTCATGATCCAAGATTGTGTCACATTCTAGTGCCCCTCCCACATGCTAAAAGTAGCATACCCACCGATGAACTCAGCTTACAACCTCACTGATTTTCGCACAAAAACAAAGCAGGGCTCTTTCCTTTTAGTTATGCATCGTATTTACCAGTCTCTCAAACTACAACATGCCTATAGTGAAATAAGCATGAAAAGGAAAGCATCGTTATGCCATTCAAGTAAATTGATGAGTATTTTAAACCTGTTTTCTATGCTTCAATTTTCTAATTTCTGGAATGGAAACAATACAGTTAATCGCCTCTACCATAAACCTTTTCTCTCTTTTGAAAATAAAATGATCCCTCTTCATTCCCTGCCCTTTAGAGGAGCTTGATCCCATGGTTTCTTGAAGATGTTTCGATTTGCCTTTGGCTGATGACTAAGGATTTTGAGCAGTGTCTTATGTTTCTTTCAGTCATTTTGAATTCCTCAATTGATAGTTCTCTATTAAGTCCTGTACCCCGATTTTTTAATATGGTTACTTAGAATTATTTATTGTTGGTGGTGTGTCATGTTCACAGCCTGACAGAGTACATTAGATGAGATTCCCTGATCAAGAGATTATTCAGTTATTCCATTTTTCAAATTGGTGGTGACTGTGTCCTTCATGGGTCAGTTGGGTTGCAACCTCGCAGATAATGATGATGTGAAACAATACAGTTTTTTTTTAATCATGTATTCATTCGATAGTTAAAAGTCTCCAATTACTTAATCAGTAATCACTGGGTAACACAGTGTCCCGCATTCTCTGGGGACTGCTTCTGGTACAGATCTCCTGCTGTGTCAGTCCCACAGCAGCCAAATGACAGATGACACCATCATACATTGAAACCATGAATCATAAACTGTGATGATATTGTATATTAACGCCACAAGAGGGAGCTTTACAGGTCTCTTCATGGAATGGACAATTTTTGGTTTACATAATTACACACATATTTACAATGTCTTGGGGATTAACACAGATTGTCAATTTAAATTCATTAATTATGTAATTAGGTGATTTGTGGCACCAGATTCCAGGTGTCATGGACGATATAATCATTGTTTTATATAACTAAATAATCAAATAATGAGTTCATGTAATATCATACACTTCCACAAGGTGGCTCGAAACCAGGCTCTTGAACGATGCTGTCGTGATTAATTTAAATATTTTAACTACATAATTGATATTAAGATGGTCAATAATAATTTCCTCCCACATCGCGTCACCACAATCCACTGATCATGGATTATCTAATGTCCTATTTTAATAATCAAATAGCAACATAATCAGAGGATGAAATGGTCTGCCACTCTCCACACAATTGTCTCTCAGTTGACTCCCACATGATTGTGGGAAACATCCGTCTTCATCCCTTATTTAATCGCAGAGAACAATAGGAACATGTTTAAATGCTGAACTGTCATTGTGTATGAAGGATTTTAGAAGATATCACATAATTAATGTTGGACGGCTGCCTCAAAAGAGATGGTCTGAAATCTAATAATCGCTAAGTCTACTCTAACAAACGGATTATCACCTTCCTGAAGGAAGTCAACAATGTCAAACTCACCTTTTTGATGAATATCGTGAGTCTTATCTTTTTTCCATAGCTTTACTTCTGAGTAGAGAGAGTATTCATAAACAGAAGACTCTGAACTGTTTCTCCACAGACTATGTCCTCTGACGATTAGGTAATCTTGAATTTGGTAACCAGTAAAAGTTGTAGGCACACTTCCAGAGGTGTGGCTATGACTTGATTAGGGGAATAAAATGCTGTCATGAAAAGTTTTAGGAGATAGTTATCTTGGCAGACTGTAATGTCCCATGATAGCACTTTCTCAAAGCTGCTCTCTTGTACTTGGCCCATGATACCAGGATACAGAATGCAGGGAGGGTTGCCAGGCAACATTTATGACCCAACATTCTGTCACATTCTAGTGCCCCTCCCATAGGCTTAAAGGAGTATACCCACCGATGAACTAACCCTACAACCTCACTGAGTTCCTCACAAAAACAAATCAGGGCCCTTTCTTTTGAGTTCTACATATTTACCCGTCTCTCAAGCTACAACATGGCTATAGTGGCATAAGCATGAAAATGCAAGCATCATTGTGCCATTCAAGTACAATGATGAGTATTTTAAACCTGTTTTCTATGCTTCAATTTGCTAATTTCTAGAATGGAAACAACCCCGTTAATCGCCTCTACCATAATCCTTTTCTCTTTATTGAAAATAAAATTAACTCCTCTTCATCCTCTTACCATTAGAGGAGCTTGATCCCACGGTTTCTCAGAGTTGTGTAGATTTGCATTAGGCTGATGATTAAGGATTCCTAGCAGTGTCTTATGTTTCTTTCAGTCATTTTGGATTCCTCAATTGACTGTTCTCTATTAAGTCTTGTAACCTGCTTTCTAAGATGGTTATTTAGAGATATTTATTGTTTGAGGTGTGTCATGTTATCAGCCCGACAGAGTTCATTAGATGAGATTCCCTGATCATGAGATTATACAGTTATTCCATTTTTAAAATCGGTGGCCACTGTTTCCTTCATGGGTCAGTTCTGTTGCAACCTCGCAGAAACTGATGATGCGAAACATTACAGTTTTTTAAAAATCGTGTAATCATTCTATTGTTAAAAATGTACTACTACGTAATCAGTATCCCCCATTCCTGGGCACTGCTTCTGGTACCGATCTCCTCCTGTGTCAATCCCACAACAGCCACATGACATATGACACCATCATTACTTACGCAATCAGATAAGTTAATAATTGGATAGTCCTCCATACTTAAATTTCATAAGATGGAAACAAACTCCAGTGATTGTCAAGGAAGGAGGACTTAGATGATTAAATACAGCCACTTGATTAACTCCCATGGAGGAATGGCCCTACTCTAGTCAAGAAGAACAACATCTTCATCGATTCAAATAATTCATATTTAATGGAAATTGATTGAATAATGTCATGGTGGTGCATACTTAAATCCCACATGGAGTAGTCAGACTGACCTCTTCCTGGAATAACATATGACACCATCATTACTTACGCAATCAGATAAGTTAATAATTGGATAGTCCTCCATACTTAAATTTCATAAGATGGAAACAAACGCCAGTGATTGTAAGGAAGGAGGACTTAGATGATTAAATACTGCCACTTGATTTCTAATTTCTAGAACGGAAACAATACAATTAATCGCCTCTACCATAATCCTTTTCTCTTTAGTGAAAATAAAATAAACTCCTCTTCATCCTCTTACCTTTAGATGAGGTTGATCCCACGGTTTCTCAGAGTTGTTTAGATTTGCATTAGGCTGATGATTAAGGATTTTGAGCAGTGTCTTATGTTTCTTTCAGTCATTTTGGATTCCTCAATTGGCTGTTCTGTATTCAGTCCTGTATCCTGCTTTCTAATATGGTTATTTAGAGTGATTTATTGTTGGTGGTGTGTCATGTAATCAGCCCGACAGAGTTCATTAGATGAGATTACCTGATCAGGAGATTATACAGTTATTCCATTTTTAAAATCGGTGGTCACTGTGTCCTTCAAGGGTCAGTTCTGTTGCAACCTCTCAGAAACTGATGATGTGAAACAGTACAGTTTTTTTAAAATCATGTGATCATTCGATTGTTAAAATGTACTACTACGTAATCAGCAATCACTGTGTAAGGCCATGTCCCCCATTCTCTGGGCACTGCTTCTGGTACCGATCTCCTGCCGTGTCAATCTCACAGCAGCCAAATGAAGGATAACACCATCATTACTTACACAATCAAATAAGTTCAAAATTGGATAGTCCGCCATACTTAACTTTCATAAGATGGAACCAAACTCCTGTGATTGTCAAGGAAGGAGTACTTAGATGAATAAACACTGCCACATGATTAACTGCCATGGAGGAATGGCCCTACTCCAGTCAAGAAGAACAACATCTTCATCGGTTCAAATAATTAATATAAAATGAAAAATGATTGAATAATGTCATGGTGGTGCATACTTAAATCCCACATGGAGTAGTCAGACTGATCTCTTCCTGGAATAATGTTTTATTTATAAAATTAAATTGATAATTAATTAGCCGTCGTTTTATATTAACACTGAGGAGAAGGCACCAACGTCCTAAAACTATCGCTGATGTAATGACCTATTTCCAGAGCTAAATGTTGAAGTAAAGAGATGATGTTACATCGTCTACTCACAAAATCTGACTCCAAAAGGGACTTAGGGTCCACAACATTACTTGTATTTCAAATACGTTAATTAAATGACGAATTATTTAATTTCCTAGTTTAACAGGTAAATAAGTAAGTATACTATTAGATGATGTGATGTTCTGGCACGATGGACTCCCATAAGGAGTCTAAAAACTTCAGTGATCACTGAATACATAATGACAGATTTTCATAATTCAATGACTAAACATTAAACTAGTGGATGGTGTTTTATGCGCGAAACCTAAAGATTGCTCAATACTGAAGAGTCATTGAGGTCTTAATCATAGATTTGAACAATAAAATGAATGAATGAATGAAGAGATAATTTCTCATAATTCACCCCTAGAGAGATAACAAAATGAGATCAACATTGATTTAAATAAATAAATAATGAAATCACAAGAGACATTTTAACACCAACAAGGTGGATCCAGACTCCACTCTTACTGGAGTAGAAAAAGGCAGACTTAAATAATGAAAGCATCAGATTGTTAGATCGTCTGTCACACTTGAGTCACACAAGGTGGCACCACACTTCAGACTTCACAGATTATATAATGAAACAATTTAATAATTACATCTTTACATATTTAAGTCGTTGAACTTTTTCGTATCATCAATTCCTGGGCAGACTCGCCAGATATGAAAACGGATGCTGTCATCACGGATTTTTAATATTCCATCAGTTAATCGTCAATTAATCATACTTTCTTGCCTGGTGAATCCTGCTGGCCTGACATCCTCACCAGTGCCTGAATCTCTGTTGAGTTGCGGCAGGACCTGAGGTAATTGGCCCATTCCTGGCATACCAGTAGTAGCCAAAATGTTGATATCAGCTGAAAAAGTGGCTGCAGCAGGGGCATCAACAGCATAGCTGAGGGAGAGATGTTCTTCCGTGTTCTGAGTCGTCATCCTTTTGCCAGGTCTCGGTGATGGTGCCAACCTCCTAGTGCCACTACATCTTCTAGACGTAGACCACAACCGACATGAAGATGTGGAGGAAGAGCAAGTAGTCAACACCGAGACCACCATGCAGACCTTGGTAAAGTTCTTTTACTTCTCGGAGGGCACCATGCAATCTTCTGGACTCTATTCTCCAGCATTCCTAGTGGTCTGGAAGACACATAGACATTCAATAAATGCTCTGCCCATGTCTACAAGTTTCCGAATTTGTCAGTGACAGATATTTGCAACCTAATAATAATCGGTGTTGGCATTGTAAGTCGTTTAAGTAATTTAAAGAATTAAGTATATCAGTGATAGCTCACTGTCCCAATAAAGAGGTGATGTAGCATTTAACTGGCAGGAAAGCATGGCCAGACTCCAGTCATGAAGAATGTCATCATCATCCATTGAAACCATGAATCATAAACTGCGATGATATTGCACATTAACGCCACAAGAGGGAGCTTTACAGGTCTCTTCATGGAATGGAGAATTTTTGGTTTACATAATTCCACACATATTTACATTATCTCGGGGATTAACACAAATATTCTATTTAAATACATTAATTATGTAATAGATGATCTGTGGCACCAGAATCCAGGTGTCATGGACGATATAATCATTGTTTTATATAATTAAATGATCAAATAATGAGTTCATGTAACATCATCCACTTCCCTAAGGTGGCTCCAAACCAGGCTCATGAACGATGCTGTCGTGATTAATTTAAATATTTTAACTACATAATTGATATTAAGATGGTCTCTAATAATTGCCTCCCACATCACGTAACCACAATCCACTGATCATGGATTATCTAATGTCCTATTTTAATAATCAAATAACAACATAATCAGAGGATGAAATGGTCTGCCATTCTCCACACAGTTGTCTCTCAGTTGACTCCCACATGATTGTGGGAAACTCCCAGGTTCATCCCTTACTTAATCGTAGAGCACAGTAGTAACATTTTTAAATGCTGATCTGTCATGGTGTATGCAGGGTTTTTAGAAGATATCACATATTTAATGTTGTACGGCTGCCTCAAAAGAGATGGACTGAAATCTAATAATCGCTAAGTCTACGTTAACAAATGGATTATCACTTTCCGGAAGGAAGTCAACAATGTCAAACTCACCTTTTTGATGAATAACCGTGAGTCTTATTATCTTTTGTTCCATAGTTTTACTTCTTAGGAGAGAGATTATTCGTAAAGAGTAGACTTTGAACTGTTACTCCACAGACTATGTTCTTCTGATGATTATGTAATCGTGAATTTGGTAACCAGAAAAAGCTGTCGGCACACTTCCAGAGGTGTGGCTATGACATTGTTAGGCGTATCAAATGCTGTCATTAAAAGTTTTAGGAGATAGTTATCTTGGCCGACTGTAATGTCCCATGATAACACTCTCTCGAAGCTGCTCTCTCGTCCTTGGCCCATGATACCTGGATACAAGATGCATGCAGGGTTGGTAAGCAACCTTTATGAAGCAACATTCTGTCACATTCAAGTGCCCCTCCCACATGCTAAAAGGCGTATACCCACCGATTAACTAACCCTACAGCCTCACTGAGTTTCTCACAAAAACAAAGCAGGTCTCTTTCTTTGGAGTTCTACATATTTACCCGTCTCTCAAGCTACAACATGCCTATAGTGACATAAGCATGAAAACGAAAGCATCATTGTGTCATTCAAGTACAATGATGAGTATTTTAAACCTGTTTTCTATGCTTCAATTTTCTAATTTCTAGAACGGAAACAATACAATTAATCGCCTCTACCATAATCCTTTTCTCTTTAGTGAAAATAAAATAAACTCCTCTTCATCCTCTTACCTTTAGAGGAGCTTGATCCCACGGTTTTTCAGAGTTGTTTAGATTTGCATTAGGCTGATGATTAAGGATTTTGAGCAGTGTCTTATGTTTCTTTCAGTCATTTTGGATTCCTCAATTGACTGTTCTCTATTAAGTCCTGTACCCCTCTTTCTAAGATGGTTATTTAGAGTTATTTATTGTTGGTGGTGTGTCATGTTATCAGGCCGACAGAGTTCATTACATGAGATTCCCTGATCAGGCGATTATACAGTTATTCCATTTTTAAAATCGGTGGTCACTGTGTCCTTCATGGGTCAGTTCTATTGCAACCTCTCAGAAACTGATGATGCGAAACAGTACAGTTTTTTAAAATCGTGTAATCATTTGATTGTTAAAAATGTACTACTACGTAATCAGTAATCACTCTATGAGGCAGTGTCCCCCATTCTCTGGGCACTGCTTCTGGTACCGATCTCCTGCTCTGTCAATCCCACATGACCATCATTACTTACACAATCAAGTAAGTTAATAATTGGATAGTCCTCCATACTTAACTTTCAAAAGATGGAACCATACTCCAGTGATTGTCAAGGAAGTAGTATTTAGATGATTAAATAATGCCACGTGATTAACTCCCATGGAGGAATGGCCCGACTCCCGTCAAGAAGAACAACATCTTCATCGATTTAAATAATTAATATATAATGAAAAATGATTGAAAAATGACATGGTGGTGCATACTTAAATCCCACATGGAGTAGTCAGAATGATCTCTTCCTGGAATAATGATGTTTTTAAAAAATTAAATTGATAATTAATTAGTGGGCCTTTTATAGTAACACTGACGAGATGGCACCAAAGTCCTAAACCTATCGCTGATGTAAAGATCTATTTACACAGCTAAATGATGAAGTAATGAGATGATATTACATCATCAACTCCCACAATCTGACTCCAAAAGGGACTTATGGTCCATAACATTACCTGTATTGTAAATATGTCAATTAAATGATGAATTATTACCTATTTTCCTAGTTTAACAGTTAAAGAAGCAAGTGTAGTATTAGATTATGTGATGGTCAGGTACAATGGTCTCCCCTAAGGAGGCTCAAAACTCCAGTGATCACTGAATACATAATGACAGATTTTCATAATTAAATGAATAAACATTAAACAAGTGGATGGTGTTTTATGCGTGAAGCCTAAATGATTGCTCAATACTGAGTAGACATTGAGTTCTTAATCTTAGATTTGAACAAAAAATGAATGAATAAAGAGAAAGTTTCTCATAATTCACCCTTAGAGAGATAACAAAATGATATCAACATTGATTTAAACAAGGAAAGGAAGAAAGAAAGAAAGAAAGAATTCACAAGATACAATTTAACACCAACATGGAGGATCAAGACTACACTCTTCCTGGAGTAGAAAAAGACAGATTTGAAGAATGAAATAATCAGATATTTAGATCGTCTGTCACACTTGAGTCACACAAGGTGGCACCAAACTTCAGGGATCACAGATTATATAATGAAAGAATTGACCTTTTTTTGTAACATCAATTCCTGGGCAGACTTGCCAGGTATGAAACTGTATGCTGTCATGACACAATTTTAAAATGCCATCAGTTAATCGTCAGATAATCATACTGTCTTGCGTGTTGAATTCTGTTGGTTTGAACTCATCACAAGTGCCTGAATCTCTGTTGTGTTGTGGCAGGACGTGAAATAATGGGCCCAATTCTGGCATAGCAGGAGTAGCCACAATGTTGATAACAGCTGAAAAGATGGATAAAGCAGGGGCATCACCAGCATAGCTGAGAGAGAGATGTTCCTCCGTGTTCTGAGTCGTCATCCTTTTGCCAGGTCTCGGTGATGGTGCCGACCTCCTAGTGCCACTCCTTCTTCTCATGGCAGATCACAACCGGTGTGAAGATGTGGAGGAAGAGCAGGTAGTCAACACCCAGACCACCGTGCCGGCCTTGATGAAGTCCTTGTACTTCTCGGAGGGCACCGTGCATCATTTTGGACTCAATCACCCAGCATCCCTCGTACTCTGGGAGATGCATAGATCATTCAGAAAACGCTCTGCCCATGTCTACAACTTTCCTAACCTTGTCCCTGACAGGTATTTGCACCCTAACCGTAATCGGTGATGGCACTGTCTGTCGTTTGCATAATTTAAAGAATTAAATAAGTTAGTAATATCTAACTGTCACAATAAATAGGGGATGTAGCATTTTACTGGCAGGGAAGCATGGCCAGACTCCATTCATGAAGGATGTCATCATCACCAATTGAGTCAATGAATCATAAAATGTGTAGATATTGCACATTATCTCCACAAGAGGGAGCTTTACAGGTCTCTTCATGGAATGGAGGATTGTTGTTTACATAACGATACAAATATTTACATTATCCTGGGGATTAACACAGATTGTCAGTTTAAAGTAATTAATTATGTAATTAGGTGATCTGTGGCACCAGATTCCAGGTGTCATGGACGATAAAATCATTGTTTTATATAACTAAATAATCAAATAATGAGTTCATGTAACATCATCCACTTCCCTAAGGTGGCTCCAAACCAGGCTCATGAACGATGCTGTCGTGATTAATTTAAATATTTTAACTACATAATTGATATTAAGATGGTCTATAATAATTGCCTCCCACATCGCGTCACCACAATCCACTGATCATGGATTATCTAATGTCCAATTTTAATAAACAAATAACAACATAATCAGAGGATGAAATGGTCTGCCAGGCTCCACACAGTTGAGTCTCAGTTGACTCCCACATGATTGTGGGAAATTCCAAGTTTCATCCCTTATTTAATCGCAGAGCAGAGAAGTAACATGTTTAAATGCTGAACTCTCATTGTGTATGCAGGGTTTTTAGAAGATATCACATATTTAATGTTGGACGGCTGCCTCAAAAGAGATGGACTGAAATCTATCAATCGCTAAGTCTCCTGTAACAAACGGATTATCACCTTCCTGAAGGAATTCAACAATGTCAAACTCACCTTTTTGATGAATAATCGTGAGTCTTATTATCTTTTTTTCCATAGTTTTACTTCTGAGGAGAGAGAGTATTCATAAACAGAAGTCTCTGAACTGTTTCTCCACCGCCTATGTCCACTGATGAGGTAATCTTGCATTTGGTAACCAGTAAAATCTGTAGGCAAACTTCCTGAGGTATGTTTATGACTTGGTTAGGCGAATCAAACGCTGTCATGAAAAGTTTTAGGAGATAGTTATCTTGGGAGACCGTAATGTCCCAAGATAACTCTTTCTCGAAGCTGCTCTCTCGTCCTTGGCCCATGCTACCATGATACAGAATGCAAGCAGGGTTGCCAGGCTACATTTATGAACCAACATTCTGTCACATTCTAGTGCCCCTCCCACAGGCTTAAAGGAGAATACCCACCAATGAACTAACCTTACAGCCTCACTGAGTTTCTCACAAAAACAAAGCAGGGCTCTTTCTTTTGAATTCTACATATTTACCCGTCTCTCAAGCTACAACATGCCTGTAGTGACATAAGCATGAAATCGAAAGAATGATTGTGCCATTCAAGTACAATGATGAGTATTTTACTCTTGTTTTCAATTCTTCAATTTGCTAATTTCTAGAATGGAAACAATACAGTTAATCGCCTGTACCATAATCCTTTTCTCTTTATTGAAAATAAAATAAACTCCTCTTCATCCTCTTACCATTAGAGGAGCTTGATCCCACGGTTTCTCAGAGTTGTGTAGATTTGCATTAGGCTGATGATTAAGGATTCCTAGCAGTGTCTTATGTTTCTTTCAGTCATTTTGGATTCCTCAATTGACTGTTCTCTATTAAGTCTTGTAACCTGCTTTCTAAGATGGTTGTTTAGAGATATTTATTGTTTGAGGTGTGTCATGTTATCAGCCCGACAGAGTTCATTAGATGAGATTCCCAGATCATGAGATTATACAGTTATTCCATTTTTAAAATCGGTGGCCACTGTTTCCTTCATGGGTCAGTTCTGTTGCAACCTCGCAGAAACTGATGATGCGAAACATTACAGTTTTTTTAAAATCGTGTAATCATTCTATTGTTAAAAATGTACTACTACGTAATCAGTATCCCCCATTCCTGGGCACTGCTTCTGGTACCGATCTCCTCCTGTGTCAATCCCACAACAGCCACATGACATATGACACCATCATTACTTACGCAATCAGATAAGTTAATAATTGGATAGTCCTCCATACTTAAATTTCATAAGATGGAAACAAACTCCAGTGATTGTCAAGGAAGGAGGACTTAGATGATTAAATACAGCCACTTGATTAACTCCCATGGAGGAATGGCCCTACTCTAGTCAAGAAGAACAACATCTTCATCGATTCAAATAATTCATATTTAATGGAAATTGATTGAATAATGTCATGGTGGTGCATACTTAAATCCCACATGGAGTAGTCAGACTGACCTCTTCCTGGAATAACATATGACACCATCATTACTTACGCAATCAGATAAGTTAATAATTGGATAGTCCTCCATACTTAAATTTCATAAGATGGAAACAAACGCCAGTGATTGTAAGGAAGGAGGACTTAGATGATTAAATACAGCCACTTGATTAACTCCCATGGAGGAATGGCCCTACTCTAGTCAAGAAGAACAACATCTTCATCGATTCAAATAATTCATATTTAATGGAAATTGATTGAATAATGTCATGGTGGTGCATACTTAAATCCCACATGGAGTAGTCAGACTGACCTCTTCCTGGAATAACATATGACACCATCATTACTTACGCAATCAGATAAGTTAATAATTGGATAGTCCTCCATACTTAAATTTCATAAGATGGAAACAAACGCCAGTGATTGTAAGGAAGGAGGACTTAGATGATTAAATACTGCCACTTGATTTCTAATTTCTAGAACGGAAACAATACAATTAATCGCCTCTACCATAATCCTTTTCTCTTTAGTGAAAATAAAATAAACTCCTCTTCATCCTCTTACCTTTAGATGAGCTTGATCCCACGGTTTCTCAGAGTTGTTTAGATTTGCATTAGGCTGATGATTAAGGATTTTGAGCAGTGTCTTATGTTTCTTTCAGTCATTTTGGATTCCTCAATTGGCTGTTCTGTATTCAGTCCTGTATCCTGCTTTCTAATATGGTTATTTAGAGTGATTTATTGTTGGTGGTGTGTCATGTAATCAGCCCGACAGAGTTCATTAGATGAGATTACCTGATCAGGAGATTATACAGTTATTCCATTTTTAAAATCGGTGGTCACTGTGTCCTTCAAGGGTCAGTTCTGTTGCAACCTCTCAGAAACTGATGATGTGAAACAGTACAGTTTTTTTAAAATCATGTGATCATTCGATTGTTAAAATGTACTACTACGTAATCAGCAATCACTGTGTAAGGCCATGTCCCCCATTCTCTGGGCACTGCTTCTGGTACCGATCTCCTGCTGTGTCAATCTCACAGCAGCCAAATGAAGGATAACACCATTATTACTTACACAATCAAATAAGTTCAAAATTGGATAGTCCGCCATACTTAACTTTCATAAGATGGAACCAAACTCCTGTGATTGTCAAGGAAGGAGTACTTAGATGAATAAACACTGCCACATGATTAACTGCCATGGAGGAATGGCCCTACTCCAGTCAAGAAGAACAACATCTTCATCGGTTCAAATAATTAATATAAAATGAAAAATGATTGAATAATGTCATGGTGGTGCATACTTAAATCCCACATGGAGTAGTCAGACTGATCTCTTCCTGGAATAATGTTTTATTTATAAAATTAAATTGATAATTAATTAGCCGTCGTTTTATATTAACACTGAGGAGAAGGCACCAACGTCCTAAAACTATCGCTGATGTAATGACCTATTTCCAGAGCTAAATGTTGAAGTAAAGAGATGATGTTACATCGTCTACTCACAAAATCTGACTCCAAAAGGGACTTAGGGTCCACAACATTACTTGTATTTCAAATACGTTAATTAAATGACGAATTATTTAATTTCCTAGTTTAACAGGTAAATAAGTAAGTATACTATTAGATGATGTGATGTTCTGGCACGATGGACTCCCATAAGGAGTCTAAAAACTTCAGTGATCACTGAATACATAATGACAGATTTTCATAATTCAATGACTAAACATTAAACTAGTGGATGGTGTTTTATGTGCGAAACCTAAAGATTGCTCAATACTGAAGAGTCATTGAGGTCTTAATCATAGATTTGAACAATAAAATGAATGAATGAATGAAGAGATAATTTCTCATAATTCACCCCTAGAGAGATAACAAAATGAGATCAACATTGATTTAAATAAATAAATAATGAAATCACAAGAGACATTTTAACACCAACAAGGTGGATCCAGACTCCACTCTTACTGGAGTAGAAAAAGGCAGACTTAAATAATGAAAGCATCAGATTGTTAGATCGTCTGTCACACTTGAGTCACACAAGGTGGCACCACACTTCAGACTTCACAGATTATATAATGAAACAATTTAATAATTACATCTTTACATATTTAAGTCGTTGAACTTTTTCGTATCATCAATTCCTGGGCAGACTCGCCAGATATGAAAACGGATGCTGTCATCACGGATTTTTAATATTCCATCAGTTAATCGTCAATTAATCATACTTTCTTGCCTGGTGAATCCTGCTGGCCTGACATCCTCACCAGTGCCTGAATCTCTGTTGAGTTGCGGCAGGACCTGAGGTAATTGGCCCATTCCTGGCATACCAGTAGTAGCCAAAATGTTGATATCAGCTGAAAAAGTGGCTGCAGCAGGGGCATCAACAGCATAGCTGAGGGAGAGATGTTCTTCCGTGTTCTGAGTCGTCATCCTTTTGCCAGGTCTCGGTGATGGTGCCAACCTCCTAGTGCCACTACATCTTCTAGACGTAGACCACAACCGACATGAAGATGTGGAGGAAGAGCAAGTAGTCAACACCGAGACCACCATGCAGACCTTGGTAAAGTTCTTTTACTTCTCGGAGGGCACCATGCAATCTTCTGGACTCTATTCTCCAGCATTCCTAGTGGTCTGGAAGACACATAGACATTCAATAAATGCTCTGCCCATGTCTACAAGTTTCCGAATTTGTCAGTGACAGATATTTGCAACCTAATAATAATCGGTGTTGGCATTGTAAGTCGTTTAAGTAATTTAAAGAATTAAGTATATCAGTGATAGCTCACTGTCCCAATAAAGAGGTGATGTAGCATTTAACTGGCAGGAAAGCATGGCCAGTCTCCAGTCATGAAGAATGTCATCATCATCCATTGAAACCATGAATCATAAACTGCGATGATATTGCACATTAACGCCACAAGAGGGAGCTTTACAGGTCTCTTCATGGAATGGAGAATTTTTGGTTTACATAATTCCACACATATTTACATTATCTCGGGGATTAACACAAATATTCTATTTAAATACATTAATTATGTAATAGATGATCTGTGGCACCAGAATCCAGGTGTCATGGACGATATAATCATTGTTTTATATAATTAAATGATCAAATAATGAGTTCATGTAACATCATCCACTTCCCTAAGGTGGCTCCAAACCAGGCTCATGAACGATGCTGTCGTGATTAATTTAAATATTTTAACTACATAATTGATATTAAGATGGTCTCTAATAATTGCCTCCCACATCACGTAACCACAATCCACTGATCATGGATTATCTAATGTCCTATTTTAATAATCAAATAACAACATAATCAGAGGATGAAATGGTCTGCCATTCTCCACACAGTTGTCTCTCAGTTGACTCCCACATGATTGTGGGAAACTCCCAGGTTCATCCCTTATTTAATCATAGAGCACAGTAGTAACATTTTTAAATGCTGATCTGTCATGGTGTATGCAGGGTTTTTAGAAGATATCACATATTTAATGTTGGACGGCTGCCTCAAAAGAGATGGACTGAAATCTAATAATCGCTAAGTCTACGTTAACAAATGGATTATCACTTTCCGGAAGGAAGTCAACAATGTCAAACTCACCTTTTTGATGAATAACCGTGAGTCTTATTATCTTTTGTTCCATAGTTTTACTTCTTAGGAGAGAGATTATTCGTAAAGAGTAGACTTTGAACTGTTACTCCACAGACTATGTTCTTCTGATGATTATGTAATCGTGAATTTGGTAACCAGAAAAAGCTGTCGGCACACTTCCAGAGGTGTGGCTATGACATGGTTAGGCGAATCAAATGCTGTCATTAAAAGTTTTAGGAGATAGTTATCTTGGCCGACTGTAATGTCCCATGATAACACTCTCTCGAAGCTGCTCTCTCGTCCTTGGCCCATGATACCTGGATACAAGATGCATGCAGGGTTGGTAAGCAACCTTTATGAAGCAACATTCTGTCACATTCAAGTGCCCCTCCCACATGCTAAAAGGCGTATACCCACCGATTAACTAACCCTACAGCCTCACTGAGTTTCTCACAAAAACAAAGCAGGTCTCTTTCTTTGGAGTTCTACATATTTACCCGTCTCTCAAGCTACAACATGCCTATAGTGACATAAGCATGAAAACGAAAGCATCATTGTGTCATTCAAGTACAATGATGAGTATTTTAAACCTGTTTTCTATGCTTCAATTTTCTAATTTCTAGAACGGAAACAATACAATTAATCGCCTCTACCATAATCCTTTTCTCTTTAGTGAAAATAAAATAAACTCCTCTTCATCCTCTTACCTTTAGAGGAGCTTGATCCCACGGTTTTTCAGAGTTGTTTAGATTTGCATTAGGCTGATGATTAAGGATTTTGAGCAGTGTCTTATGTTTCTTTCAGTCATTTTGGATTCCTCAATTGACTGTTCTCTATTAAGTCCTGTACCCCTCTTTCTAAGATGGTTATTTAGAGTTATTTATTGTTGGTGGTGTGTCATGTTATCAGGCCGACAGAGTTCATTACATGAGATTCCCTGATCAGGAGATTATACAGTTATTCCATTTTTAAAATCGGTGGTCACTGTGTCCTTCATGGGTCAGTTCTATTGCAACCTCTCAGAAACTGATGATGCGAAACAGTACAGTTTTTTAAAATCGTGTAATCATTTGATTGTTAAAAATGTACTACTACGTAATCAGTAATCACTCTATGAGGCAGTGTCCCCCATTCTCTGGGCACTGCTTCTGGTACCGATCTCCTGCTCTGTCAATCCCACATGACCATCATTACTTACACAATCAAGTAAGTTAATAATTGGATAGTCCTCCATACTTAACTTTCAAAAGATGGAACCATACTCCAGTGATTGTCAAGGAAGTAGTATTTAGATGATTAAATAATGCCACGTGATTAACTCCCATGGAGGAATGGCCCGACTCCCGTCAAGAAGAACAACATCTTCATCGATTTAAATAATTAATATATAATGAAAAATGATTGAAAAATGACATGGTGGTGCATACTTAAATCCCACATGGAGTAGTCAGAATGATCTCTTCCTGGAATAATGATGTTTTTAAAAAATTAAATTGATAATTAATTAGTGGGCCTTTTATAGTAACACTGACGAGATGGCACCAAAGTCCTAAACCTATCGCTGATGTAAAGATCTATTTACACAGCTAAATGATGAAGTAATGAGATGATATTACATCATCAACTCCCACAATCTGACTCCAAAAGGGACTTATGGTCCATAACATTACCTGTATTGTAAATATGTCAATTAAATGATGAATTATTACCTATTTTCCTAGTTTAACAGTTAAAGAAGCAAGTGTAGTATTAGATTATGTGATGGTCAGGTACAATGGTCTCCCCTAAGGAGGCTCAAAACTCCAGTGATCACTGAATACATAATGACAGATTTTCATAATTAAATGAATAAACATTAAACAAGTGGATGGTGTTTTATGCGTGAAGCCTAAATGATTGCTCAATACTGAGTAGACATTGAGTTCTTAATCTTAGATTTGAACAAAAAATGAATGAATAAAGAGAAAGTTTCTCATAATTCACCCTTAGAGAGATAACAAAATGATATCAACATTGATTTAAACAAGGAAAGGAAGAAAGAAAGAAAGAAAGAATTCACAAGATACAATTTAACACCAACATGGTGGATCAAGACTACACTCTTCCTGGAGTAGAAAAAGACAGATTTGAAGAATGAAATAATCAGATATTTAGATCGTCTGTCACACTTGAGTCACACAAGGTGGCACCAAACTTCAGGGATCACAGATTATATAATGAAAGAATTGACCTTTTTTTGTAACATCAATTCCTGGGCAGACTTGCCAGGTATGAAACTGTATGCTGTCATGACACAATTTTAAAATGCCATCAGTTAATCGTCAGATAATCATACTGTCTTGCGTGTTGAATTCTGTTGGTTTGAACTCATCACAAGTGCCTGAATCTCTGTTGTGTTGTGGCAGGACGTGAAATAATGGGCCCAATTCTGGCATAGCAGGAGTAGCCACAATGTTGATAACAGCTGAAAAGATGGATAAAGCAGGGGCATCACCAGCATAGCTGAGAGAGAGATGTTCCTCCGTGTTCTGAGTCGTCATCCTTTTGCCAGGTCTCGGTGATGGTGCCGACCTCCTAGTGCCACTCCTTCTTCTCATGGCAGATCACAACCGGTGTGAAGATGTGGAGGAAGAGCAGGTAGTCAACACCCAGACCACCGTGCCGGCCTTGATGAAGTCCTTGTACTTCTCGGAGGGCACCGTGCATCATTCTGGACTCAATCACCCAGCATCCCTCGTACTCTGGGAGATGCATAGATCATTCAGAAAACGCTCTGCCCATGTCTACAACTTTCCTAACATTGTCCCTGACAGGTATTTGCACCCTAACCGTAATCGGTGATGGCACTGTCTGTCGTTTGCATAATTTAAAGAATTAAATAAGTTAGTAATATCTAACTGTCACAATAAATAGGGGATGTAGCATTTTACTGGCAGGGAAGCATGGCCAGACTCCATTCATGAAGGATGTCATCATCACCAATTGAGTCAATGAATCATAAAATGTGTAGATATTGCACATTATCTCCACAAGAGGGAGCTTTACAGGTCTCTTCATGGAATGGAGGATTGTTGTTTACATAACGATACAAATATTTACATTATCCTGGGGATTAACACAGATTGTCAGTTTAAAGTAATTAATTATGTAATTAGGTGATCTGTGGCACCAGATTCCAGGTGTCATGGACGATAAAATCATTGTTTTATATAACTAAATAATCAAATAATGAGTTCATGTAACATCATCCACTTCCCTAAGGTGGCTCCAAACCAGGCTCATGAACGATGCTGTCGTGATTAATTTAAATATTTTAACTACATAATTGATATTAAGATGGTCTATAATAATTGCCTCCCACATCGCGTCACCACAATCCACTGATCATGGATTATCTAATGTCCAATTTTAATAAACAAATAACAACATAATCAGAGGATGAAATGGTCTGCCAGGCTCCACACAGTTGAGTCTCAGTTGACTCCCACATGATTGTGGGAAATTCCAAGTTTCATCCCTTATTTAATCGCAGAGCAGAGAAGTAACATGTTTAAATGCTGAACTCTCATTGTGTATGCAGGGTTTTTAGAAGATATCACATATTTAATGTTGGACGGCTGCCTCAAAAGAGATGGACTGAAATCTATCAATCGCTAAGTCTCCTCTAACAAACGGATTATCACCTTCCTGAAGGAATTCAACAATGTCAAACTCACCTTTTTGATGAATAATCGTGAGTCTTATTATCTTTTTTTCCATAGTTTTACTTCTGAGGAGAGAGAGTATTCATAAACAGAAGTCTCTGAACTGTTTCTCCACCGCCTATGTCCACTGATGAGGTAATCTTGCATTTGGTAACCAGTAAAATCTGTAGGCAAACTTCCTGAGGTATGTTTATGACTTGGTTAGGCGAATCAAACGCTGTCATGAAAAGTTTTAGGAGATAGTTATCTTGGGAGACCGTAATGTCCCAAGATAACTCTTTCGAAGCTGCTCTCTCGTCCTTGGCCCATGCTACCATGATACAGAATGCAAGCAGGGTTGCCAGGCTACATTTATGAACCAACATTCTGTCACATTCTAGTGCCCCTCCCACAGGCTTAAAGGAGAATACCCACCAATGAACTAACCTTACAGCCTCACTGAGTTTCTCACAAAAACAAAGCAGGGCTCTTTCTTTTGAATTCTACATATTTACCCGTCTCTCAAGCTACAACATGCCTGTAGTGACATAAGCATGAAATCGAAAGAATGATTGTGCCATTCAAGTACAATGATGAGTATTTTACTCTTGTTTTCAATTCTTCAATTTGCTAATTTCTAGAATGGAAACAATACAGTTAATCGCCTGTACCATAATCCTTTTCTCTTTATTGAAAATAAAATAAACTCCTCTTCATCCTCTTACCATTAGAGGAGCTTGATCCCACGGTTTCTCAGAGTTGTGTAGATTTGCATTAGGCTGATGATTAAGGATTCCTAGCAGTGTCTTATGTTTCTTTCAGTCATTTTGGATTCCTCAATTGACTGTTCTCTATTAAGTCTTGTAACCTGCTTTCTAAGATGGTTGTTTAGAGATATTTATTGTTTGAGGTGTGTCATGTTATCAGCCCGACAGAGTTCATTAGATGAGATTCCCAGATCATGAGATTATACAGTTATTCCATTTTTAAAATCGGTGGCCACTGTTTCCTTCATGGGTCAGTTCTGTTGCAACCTCGCAGAAACTGATGATGCGAAACATTACAGTTTTTTTAAAATCGTGTAATCATTCTATTGTTAAAAATGTACTACTACGTAATCAGTATCCCCCATTCCTGGGCACTGCTTCTGGTACCGATCTCCTCCTGTGTCAATCCCACAACAGCCACATGACATATGACACCATCATTACTTACGCAATCAGATAAGTTAATAATTGGATAGTCCTCCATACTTAAATTTCATAAGATGGAAACAAACTCCAGTGATTGTCAAGGAAGGAGGACTTAGATGATTAAATACAGCCACTTGATTAACTCCCATGGAGGAATGGCCCTACTCTAGTCAAGAAGAACAACATCTTCATCGATTCAAATAATTCATATTTAATGGAAATTGATTGAATAATGTCATGGTGGTGCATACTTAAATCCCACATGGAGTAGTCAGACTGACCTCTTCCTGGAATAACATATGACACCATCATTACTTACGCAATCAGATAAGTTAATAATTGGATAGTCCTCCATACTTAAATTTCATAAGATGGAAACAAACGCCAGTGATTGTAAGGAAGGAGGACTTAGATGATTAAATACTGCCACTTGATTTCTAATTTCTAGAACGGAAACAATACAATTAATCGCCTCTACCATAATCCTTTTCTCTTTAGTGAAAATAAAATAAACTCCTCTTCATCCTCTTACCTTTAGATGAGCTTGATCCCACGGTTTCTCAGAGTTGTTTAGATTTGCATTAGGCTGATGATTAAGGATTTTGAGCAGTGTCTTATGTTTCTTTCAGTCATTTTGGATTCCTCAATTGGCTGTTCTGTATTCAGTCCTGTATCCTGCTTTCTAATATGGTTATTTAGAGTGATTTATTGTTGGTGGTGTGTCATGTAATCAGCCCGACAGAGTTCATTAGATGAGATTACCTGATCAGGAGATTATACAGTTATTCCATTTTTAAAATCGGTGGTCACTGTGTCCTTCAAGGGTCAGTTCTGTTGCAACCTCTCAGAAACTGATGATGTGAAACAGTACAGTTTTTTTAAAATCATGTGATCATTCGATTGTTAAAATGTACTACTACGTAATCAGCAATCACTGTGTAAGGCCATGTCCCCCATTCTCTGGGCACTGCTTCTGGTACCGATCTCCTGCTGTGTCAATCTCACAGCAGCCAAATGAAGGATAACACCATCATTACTTACACAATCAAATAAGTTCAAAATTGGATAGTCCGCCATACTTAACTTTCATAAGATGGAACCAAACTCCTGTGATTGTCAAGGAAGGAGTACTTAGATGAATAAACACTGCCACATGATTAACTGCCATGGAGGAATGGCCCTACTCCAGTCAAGAAGAACAACATCTTCATCGGTTCAAATAATTAATATAAAATGAAAAATGATTGAATAATGTCATGGTGGTGCATACTTAAATCCCACATGGAGTAGTCAGACTGATCTCTTCCTGGAATAATGTTTTATTTATAAAATTAAATTGATAATTAATTAGCCGTCGTTTTATATTAACACTGAGGAGAAGGCACCAACGTCCTAAAACTATCGCTGATGTAATGACCTATTTCCAGAGCTAAATGTTGAAGTAAAGAGATGATGTTACATCGTCTACTCACAAAATCTGACTCCAAAAGGGACTTAGGGTCCACAACATTACTTGTATTTCAAATACGTTAATTAAATGACGAATTATTTAATTTCCTAGTTTAACAGGTAAATAAGTAAGTATACTATTAGATGATGTGATGTTCTGGCACGATGGACTCCCATAAGGAGTCTAAAAACTTCAGTGATCACTGAATACATAATGACAGATTTTCATAATTCAATGACTAAACATTAAACTAGTGGATGGTGTTTTATGCGCGAAACCTAAAGATTGCTCAATACTGAAGAGTCATTGAGGTCTTAATCATAGATTTGAACAATAAAATGAATGAATGAATGAAGAGATAATTTCTCATAATTCACCCCTAGAGAGATAACAAAATGAGATCAACATTGATTTAAATAAATAAATAATGAAATCACAAGAGACATTTTAACACCAACAAGGTGGATCCAGACTCCACTCTTACTGGAGTAGAAAAAGGCAGACTTAAATAATGAAAGCATCAGATTGTTAGATCGTCTGTCACACTTGAGTCACACAAGGTGGCACCACACTTCAGACTTCACAGATTATATAATGAAACAATTTAATAATTACATCTTTACATATTTAAGTCGTTGAACTTTTTCGTATCATCAATTCCTGGGCAGACTCGCCAGATATGAAAACGGATGCTGTCATCACGGATTTTTAATATTCCATCAGTTAATCGTCAATTAATCATACTTTCTTGCCTGGTGAATTCTGCTGGCCTGACATCCTCACCAGTGCCTGAATCTCTGTTGAGTTGCGGCAGGACCTGAGGTAATTGGCCCATTCCTGGCATACCAGTAGTAGCCAAAATGTTGATATCAGCTGAAAAAGTGGCTGCAGCAGGGGCATCAACAGCATAGCTGAGGGAGAGATGTTCTTCCGTGTTCTGAGTCGTCATCCTTTTGCCAGGTCTCGGTGATGGTGCCAACCTCCTAGTGCCACTACATCTTCTAGACGTAGACCACAACCGACATGAAGATGTGGAGGAAGAGCAAGTAGTCAACACCGAGACCACCATGCAGACCTTGGTAAAGTTCTTTTACTTCTCGGAGGGCACCATGCAATCTTCTGGACTCTATTCTCCAGCATTCCTAGTGGTCTGGAAGACACATAGACATTCAATAAATCCTCTGCCCATGTCTACAAGTTTCCGAATTTGTCAGTGACAGATATTTGCAACCTAATAATAATCGGTGTTGGCATTGTAAGTCGTTTAAGTAATTTAAAGAATTAAGTATATCAGTGATAGCTCACTGTCCCAATAAAGAGGTGATGTAGCATTTAACTGGCAGGAAAGCATGGCCAGACTCCAGTCATGAAGAATGTCATCATCATCCATTGAAACCATGAATCATAAACTGCGATGATATTGCACATTAACGCCACAAGAGGGAGCTTTACAGGTCTCTTCATGGAATGGAGAATTTTTGGTTTACATAATTCCACACATATTTACATTATCTCGGGGATTAACACAAATATTCTATTTAAATACATTAATTATGTAATAGATGATCTGTGGCACCAGAATCCAGGTGTCATGGACGATATAATCATTGTTTTATATAATTAAATGATCAAATAATGAGTTCATGTAACATCATCCACTTCCCTAAGGTGGCTCCAAACCAGGCTCATGAACGATGCTGTCGTGATTAATTTAAATATTTTAACTACATAATTGATATTAAGATGGTCTCTAATAATTGCCTCCCACATCACGTAACCACAATCCACTGATCATGGATTATCTAATGTCCTATTTTAATAATCAAATAACAACATAATCAGAGGATGAAATGGTCTGCCATTCTCCACACAGTTGTCTCTCAGTTGACTCCCACATGATTGTGGGAAACTCCCAGGTTCATCCCTTACTTAATCGTAGAGCACAGTAGTAACATTTTTAAATGCTGATCTGTCATGGTGTATGCAGGGTTTTTAGAAGATATCACATATTTAATGTTGGACGGCTGCCTCAAAAGAGATGGACTGAAATCTAATAATCGCTAAGTCTACGTTAACAAATGGATTATCACTTTCCGGAAGGAAGTCAACAATGTCAAACTCACCTTTTTGATGAATAACCGTGAGTCTTATTATCTTTTGTTCCATAGTTTTACTTCTTAGGAGAGAGATTATTCGTAAAGAGTAGACTTTGAACTGTTACTCCACAGACTATGTTCTTCTGATGATTATGTAATCGTGAATTTGGTAACCAGAAAAAGCTGTCGGCACACTTCCAGAGGTGTGGCTATGACATGGTTAGGCGAATCAAATGCTGTCATTAAAAGTTTTAGGAGATAGTTATCTTGGCCGACTGTAATGTCCCATGATAACACTCTCTCGAAGCTGCTCTCTCGTCCTTGGCCCATGATACCTGGATACAAGATGCATGCAGGGTTGGTAAGCAACCTTTATGAAGCAACATTCTGTCACATTCAAGTGCCCCTCCCACATGCTAAAAGGCGTATACCCACCGATTAACTAACCCTACAGCCTCACTGAGTTTCTCACAAAAACAAAGCAGGTCTCTTTCTTTGGAGTTCTACATATTTACCCGTCTCTCAAGCTACAACATGCCTATAGTGACATAAGCATGAAAACGAAAGCATCATTGTGTCATTCAAGTACAATGATGAGTATTTTAAACCTGTTTTCTATGCTTCAATTTTCTAATTTCTAGAACGGAAACAATACAATTAATCGCCTCTACCATAATCCTTTTCTCTTTAGTGAAAATAAAATAAACTCCTCTTCATCCTCTTACCTTTAGAGGAGCTTGATCCCACGGTTTTTCAGAGTTGTTTAGATTTGCATTAGGCTGATGATTAAGGATTTTGAGCAGTGTCTTATGTTTCTTTCAGTCATTTTGGATTCCTCAATTGACTGTTCTCTATTAAGTCCTGTACCCCTCTTTCTAAGATGGTTATTTAGAGTTATTTATTGTTGGTGGTGTGTCATGTTATCAGGCCGACAGAGTTCATTACATGAGATTCCCTGATCAGGAGATTATACAGTTATTCCATTTTTAAAATCGGTGGTCACTGTGTCCTTCATGGGTCAGTTCTATTGCAACCTCTCAGAAACTGATGATGCGAAACAGTACAGTTTTTTAAAATCGTGTAATCATTTGATTGTTAAAAATGTACTACTACGTAATCAGTAATCACTCTATGAGGCAGTGTCCCCCATTCTCTGGGCACTGCTTCTGGTACCGATCTCCTGCTCTGTCAATCCCACATGACCATCATTACTTACACAATCAAGTAAGTTAATAATTGGATAGTCCTCCATACTTAACTTTCAAAAGATGGAACCATACTCCAGTGATTGTCAAGGAAGTAGTATTTAGATGATTAAATAATGCCACGTGATTAACTCCCATGGAGGAATGGCCCGACTCCCGTCAAGAAGAACAACATCTTCATCGATTTAAATAATTAATATATAATGAAAAATGATTGAAAAATGACATGGTGGTGCATACTTAAATCCCACATGGAGTAGTCAGAATGATCTCTTCCTGGAATAATGATGTTTTTAAAAAATTAAATTGATAATTAATTAGTGGGCCTTTTATAGTAACACTGACGAGATGGCACCAAAGTCCTAAACCTATCGCTGATGTAAAGATCTATTTACACAGCTAAATGATGAAGTAATGAGATGATATTACATCATCAACTCCCACAATCTGACTCCAAAAGGGACTTATGGTCCATAACATTACCTGTATTGTAAATATGTCAATTAAATGATGAATTATTACCTATTTTCCTAGTTTAACAGTTAAAGAAGCAAGTGTAGTATTAGATTATGTGATGGTCAGGTACAATGGTCTCCCCTAAGGAGGCTCAAAACTCCAGTGATCACTGAATACATAATGACAGATTTTCATAATTAAATGAATAAACATTAAACAAGTGGATGGTGTTTTATGCGTGAAGCCTAAATGATTGCTCAATACTGAGTAGACATTGAGTTCTTAATCTTAGATTTGAACAAAAAATGAATGAATAAAGAGAAAGTTTCTCATAATTCACCCTTAGAGAGATAACAAAATGATATCAACATTGATTTAAACAAGGAAAGGAAGAAAGAAAGAAAGAAAGAATTCACAAGATACAATTTAACACCAACATGGTGGATCAAGACTACACTCTTCCTGGAGTAGAAAAAGACAGATTTGAAGAATGAAATAATCAGATATTTAGATCGTCTGTCACACTTGAGTCACACAAGGTGGCACCAAACTTCAGGGATCACAGATTATATAATGAAAGAATTGACCTTTTTTTGTAACATCAATTCCTGGGCAGACTTGCCAGGTATGAAACTGTATGCTGTCATGACACAATTTTAAAATGCCATCAGTTAATCGTCAGATAATCATACTGTCTTGCGTGTTGAATTCTGTTGGTTTGAACTCATCACAAGTGCCTGAATCTCTGTTGTGTTGTGGCAGGACGTGAAATAATGGGCCCAATTCTGGCATAGCAGGAGTAGCCACAATGTTGATAACAGCTGAAAAGATGGATAAAGCAGGGGCATCACCAGCATAGCTGAGAGAGAGATGTTCCTCCGTGTTCTGAGTCGTCATCCTTTTGCCAGGTCTCGGTGATGGTGCCGACCTCCTAGTGCCACTCCTTCTTCTCATGGCAGATCACAACCGGTGTGAAGATGTGGAGGAAGAGCAGGTAGTCAACACCCAGACCACCGTGCCGGCCTTGATGAAGTCCTTGTACTTCTCGGAGGGCACCGTGCATCATTCTGGACTCAATCACCCAGCATCCCTCGTACTCTGGGAGATGCATAGATCATTCAGAAAACGCTCTGCCCATGTCTACAACTTTCCTAACATTGTCCCTGACAGGTATTTGCACCCTAACCGTAATCGGTGATGGCACTGTCTGTCGTTTGCATAATTTAAAGAATTAAATAAGTTAGTAATATCTAACTGTCACAATAAATAGGGGATGTAGCATTTTACTGGCAGGGAAGCATGGCCAGACTCCATTCATGAAGGATGTCATCATCACCAATTGAGTCAATGAATCATAAAATGTGTAGATATTGCACATTATCTCCACAAGAGGGAGCTTTACAGGTCTCTTCATGGAATGGAGGATTGTTGTTTACATAACGATACAAATATTTACATTATCCTGGGGATTAACACAGATTGTCAGTTTAAAGTAATTAATTATGTAATTAGGTGATCTGTGGCACCAGATTCCAGGTGTCATGGACGATAAAATCATTGTTTTATATAACTAAATAATCAAATAATGAGTTCATGTAACATCATCCACTTCCCTAAGGTGGCTCCAAACCAGGCTCATGAACGATGCTGTCGTGATTAATTTAAATATTTTAACTACATAATTGATATTAAGATGGTCTATAATAATTGCCTCCCACATCGCGTCACCACAATCCACTGATCATGGATTATCTAATGTCCAATTTTAATAAACAAATAACAACATAATCAGAGGATGAAATGGTCTGCCAGGCTCCACACAGTTGAGTCTCAGTTGACTCCCACATGATTGTGGGAAATTCCAAGTTTCATCCCTTATTTAATCGCAGAGCAGAGAAGTAACATGTTTAAATGCTGAACTCTCATTGTGTATGCAGGGTTTTTAGAAGATATCACATATTTAATGTTGGACGGCTGCCTCAAAAGAGATGGACTGAAATCTAATAATCGCTAAGTCTACTCTAACAAACGGATTATCACCTTCCTGAAGGAATTCAACAATGTCAAACTCACCTTTTTGATGAATAATCGTGAGTCTTATTATCTTTTTTTCCATAGTTTTACTTCTGAGGAGAGAGAGTATTCATAAACAGAAGTCTCTGAACTGTTTCTCCACCGCCTATGTCCACTGATGAGGTAATCTTGCATTTGGTAACCAGTAAAATCTGTAGGCAAACTTCCTGAGGTATGTTTATGACTTGGTTAGGCGAATCAAACGCTGTCATGAAAAGTTTTAGGAGATAGTTATCTTGGGAGACCGTAATGTCCCAAGATAACTCTTTCTCGAAGCTGCTCTCTCGTCCTTGGCCCATGCTACCATGATACAGAATGCAAGCAGGGTTGCCAGGCTACATTAATGAACCATCATTCTGTCACATTCTAGTGCCCCTCCCACAGGCTTAAAGGAGAATACCCACCAATGAACTAACCTTACAGCCTCACTGAGTTTCTCACAAAAACAAAGCAGGGCTCTTTCTTTTGAATTCTACATATTTACCCGTCTCTCAAGCTACAACATGCCTGTAGTGACATAAGCATGAAATCGAAAGAATGATTGTGCCATTCAAGTACAATGATGAGTATTTTACTCTTGTTTTCAATTCTTCAATTTGCTAATTTCTAGAATGGAAACAATACAGTTAATCGCCTCTACCATAATCCTTTTCTCTTTATTGAAAATAAAATAAACTCCTCTTCATCCTCTTACCATTAGAGGAGCTTGATCCCACGGTTTCTCAGAGTTGTGTAGATTTGCATTAGGCTGATGATTAAGGATTCCTAGCAGTGTCTTATGTTTCTTTCAGTCATTTTGGATTCCTCAATTGACTGTTCTCTATTAAGTCTTGTAACCTGCTTTCTAAGATGGTTGTTTAGAGATATTTATTGTTTGAGGTGTGTCATGTTATCAGCCCGACAGAGTTCATTAGATGAGATTCCCAGATCATGAGATTATACAGTTATTCCATTTTTAAAATCGGTGGCCACTGTTTCCTTCATGGGTCAGTTCTGTTGCAACCTCGCAGAAACTGATGATGCGAAACATTACAGTTTTTTTAAAATCGTGTAATCATTCTATTGTTAAAAATGTACTACTACGTAATCAGTATCCCTCATTCCTGGGCACTGCTTCTGGTACCGATCTCCTCCTGTGTCAATCCCACAACAGCCACATGACATATGACACCATCATTACTTACGCAATCAGATAAGTTAATAATTGGATAGTCCTCCATACTTAAATTTCATAAGATGGAAACAAACGCCAGTGATTGTAAGGAAGGAGGACTTAGATGATTAAATACTGCCACTTGATTTCTAATTTCTAGAACGGAAACAATACAATTAATCGCCTCTACCATAATCCTTTTCTCTTTAGTGAAAATAAAATAAACTCCTCTTCATCCTCTTACCTTTAGATGAGCTTGATCCCACGGTTTCTCAGAGTTGTTTAGATTTGCATTAGGCTGATGATTAAGGATTTTGAGCAGTGTCTTATGTTTCTTTCAGTCATTTTGGATTCCTCAATTGGCTGTTCTGTATTCAGTCCTGTATCCTGCTTTCTAATATGGTTATTTAGAGTGATTTATTGTTGGTGGTGTGTCATGTAATCAGCCCGACAGAGTTCATTAGATGAGATTACCTGATCAGGAGATTATACAGTTATTCCATTTTTAAAATCGGTGGTCACTGTGTCCTTCAAGGGTCAGTTCTGTTGCAACCTCTCAGAAACTGATGATGTGAAACAGTACAGTTTTTTTAAAATCATGTGATCATTCGATTGTTAAAATGTACTACTACGTAATCAGCAATCACTGTGTAAGGCCATGTCCCCCATTCTCTGGGCACTGCTTCTGGTACCGATCTCCTGCTGTGTCAATCTCACAGCAGCCAAATGAAGGATAACACCATCATTACTTACACAATCAAATAAGTTCAAAATTGGATAGTCTGCCATACTTAACTTTCATAAGATGGAACCAAACTCCTGTGATTGTCAAGGAAGGAGTACTTAGATGAATAAACACTGCCACATGATTAACTGCCATGGAGGAATGGCCCTACTCCAGTCAAGAAGAACAACATCTTCATCGGTTCAAATAATTAATATAAAATGAAAAATGATTGAATAATGTCATGGTGGTGCATACTTAAATCCCACATGGAGTAGTCAGACTGATCTCTTCCTGGAATAATGTTTTATTTATAAAATTAAATTGATAATTAATTAGCCGTCGTTTTATATTAACACTGAGGAGAAGGCACCAACGTCCTAAAACTATCGCTGATGTAATGACCTATTTCCAGAGCTAAATGTTGAAGTAAAGAGATGATGTTACATCGTCTACTCACAAAATCTGACTCCAAAAGGGACTTAGGGTCCACAACATTACTTGTATTTCAAATACGTTAATTAAATGACGAATTATTTAATTTCCTAGTTTAACAGGTAAATAAGTAAGTATACTATTAGATGATGTGATGTTCTGGCACGATGGACTCCCATAAGGAGTCTAAAAACTTCAGTGATCACTGAATGCATAATGACAGATTTTCATAATTCAATGACTAAACATTAAACTAGTGGATGGTGTTTTATGCGCGAAACCTAAAGATTGCTCAATACTGAAGAGTCATTGAGGTCTTAATCATAGATTTGAACAATAAAATGAATGAATGAATGAAGAGATAATTTCTCATAATTCACCCCTAGAGAGATAACAAAATGAGATCAACATTGATTTAAATAAATAAATAATGAAATCACAAGAGACATTTTAACACCAACAAGGTGGATCCAGACTCCACTCTTACTGGAGTAGAAAAAGGCAGACTTAAATAATGAAAGCATCAGATTGTTAGATCGTCTGTCACACTTGAGTCACACAAGGTGGCACCACACTTCAGACTTCACAGATTATATAATGAAACAATTTAATAATTACATCTTTACATATTTAAGTCGTTGAACTTTTTCGTATCATCAATTCCTGGGCAGACTCGCCAGATATGAAAACGGATGCTGTCATCACGGATTTTTAATATTCCATCAGTTAATCGTCAATTAATCATACTTTCTTGCCTGGTGAATCCTGCTGGCCTGACATCCTCACCAGTGCCTGAATCTCTGTTGAGTTGCGGCAGGACCTGAGGTAATTGGCCCATTCCTGGCATACCAGTAGTAGCCAAAATGTTGATATCAGCTGAAAAAGTGGCTGCAGCAGGGGCATCAACAGCATAGCTGAGGGAGAGATGTTCTTCCGTGTTCTGAGTCGTCATCCTTTTGCCAGGTCTCGGTGATGGTGCCAACCTCCTAGTGCCACTACATCTTCTAGACGTAGACCACAACCGACATGAAGATGTGGAGGAAGAGCAAGTAGTCAACACCGAGACCACCATGCAGACCTTGGTAAAGTTCTTTTACTTCTCGGAGGGCACCATGCAATCTTCTGGACTCTATTCTCCAGCATTCCTAGTGGTCTGGAAGACACATAGACATTCAATAAATGCTCTGCCCATGTCTACAAGTTTCCGAATTTGTCAGTGACAGATATTTGCAACCTAATAATAATCGGTGTTGGCATTGTAAGTCGTTTAAGTAATTTAAAGAATTAAGTATATCAGTGATAGCTCACTGTCCCAATAAAGAGGTGATGTAGCATTTAACTGGCAGGAAAGCATGGCCAGTCTCCAGTCATGAAGAATGTCATCATCATCCATTGAAACCATGAATCATAAACTGCGATGATATTGCACATTAACGCCACAAGAGGGAGCTTTACAGGTCTCTTCATGGAATGGAGAATTTTTGGTTTACATAATTCCACACATATTTACATTATCTCGGGGATTAACACAAATATTCTATTTAAATACATTAATTATGTAATAGATGATCTGTGGCACCAGAATCCAGGTGTCATGGACGATATAATCATTGTTTTATATAATTAAATGATCAAATAATGAGTTCATGTAACATCATCCACTTCCCTAAGGTGGCTCCAAACCAGGCTCATGAACGATGCTGTCGTGATTAATTTAAATATTTTAACTACATAATTGATATTAAGATGGTCTCTAATAATTGCCTCCCACATCACGTAACCACAATCCACTGATCATGGATTATCTAATGTCCTATTTTAATAATCAAATAACAACATAATCAGAGGATGAAATGGTCTGCCATTCTCCACACAGTTGTCTCTCAGTTGACTCCCACATGATTGTGGGAAACTCCCAGGTTCATCCCTTACTTAATCGTAGAGCACAGTAGTAACATTTTTAAATGCTGATCTGTCATGGTGTATGCAGGGTTTTTAGAAGATATCACATATTTAATGTTGGACGGCTGCCTCAAAAGAGATGGACTGAAATCTAATAATCGCTAAGTCTACGTTAACAAATGGATTATCACTTTCCGGAAGGAAGTCAACAATGTCAAACTCACCTTTTTGATGAATAACCGTGAGTCTTATTATCTTTTGTTCCATAGTTTTACTTCTTAGGAGAGAGATTATTCGTAAAGAGTAGACTTTGAACTGTTACTCCACAGACTATGTTCTTCTGATGATTATGTAATCGTGAATTTGGTAACCAGAAAAAGCTGTCGGCACACTTCCAGAGGTGTGGCTATGACATGGTTAGGCGAATCAAATGCTGTCATTAAAAGTTTTAGGAGATAGTTATCTTGGCCGACTGTAATGTCCCATGATAACACTCTCTCGAAGCTGCTCTCTCGTCCTTGGCCCATGATACCTGGATACAAGATGCATGCAGGGTTGGTAAGCAACCTTTATGAAGCAACATTCTGTCACATTCAAGTGCCCCTCCCACATGCTAAAAGGCGTATACCCACCGATTAACTAACCCTACAGCCTCACTGAGTTTCTCACAAAAACAAAGCAGGTCTCTTTCTTTGGAGTTCTACATATTTACCCGTCTCTCAAGCTACAACATGCCTATAGTGACATAAGCATGAAAACGAAAGCATCATTGTGTCATTCAAGTACAATGATGAGTATTTTAAACCTGTTTTCTATGCTTCAATTTTCTAATTTCTAGAACGGAAACAATACAATTAATCGCCTCTACCATAATCCTTTTCTCTTTAGTGAAAATAAAATAAACTCCTCTTCATCCTCTTACCTTTAGAGGAGCTTGATCCCACGGTTTTTCAGAGTTGTTTAGATTTGCATTAGGCTGATGATTAAGGATTTTGAGCAGTGTCTTATGTTTCTTTCAGTCATTTTGGATTCCTCAATTGACTGTTCTCTATTAAGTCCTGTACCCCTCTTTCTAAGATGGTTATTTAGAGTTATTTATTGTTGGTGGTGTGTCATGTTATCAGGCCGACAGAGTTCATTACATGAGATTCCCTGATCAGGAGATTATACAGTTATTCCATTTTTAAAATCGGTGGTCACTGTGTCCTTCATGGGTCAGTTCTATTGCAACCTCTCAGAAACTGATGATGCGAAACAGTACAGTTTTTTAAAATCGTGTAATCATTTGATTGTTAAAAATGTACTACTACGTAATCAGTAATCACTCTATGAGGCAGTGTCCCCCATTCTCTGGGCACTGCTTCTGGTACCGATCTCCTGCTCTGTCAATCCCACATGACCATCATTACTTACACAATCAAGTAAGTTAATAATTGGATAGTCCTCCATACTTAACTTTCAAAAGATGGAACCATACTCCAGTGATTGTCAAGGAAGTAGTATTTAGATGATTAAATAATGCCACGTGATTAACTCCCATGGAGGAATGGCCCGACTCCCGTCAAGAAGAACAACATCTTCATCGATTTAAATAATTAATATATAATGAAAAATGATTGAAAAATGACATGGTGGTGCATACTTAAATCCCACATGGAGTAGTCAGAATGATCTCTTCCTGGAATAATGATGTTTTTAAAAAATTAAATTGATAATTAATTAGTGGGCCTTTTATAGTAACACTGACGAGATGGCACCAAAGTCCTAAACCTATCGCTGATGTAAAGATCTATTTACACAGCTAAATGATGAAGTAATGAGATGATATTACATCATCAACTCCCACAATCTGACTCCAAAAGGGACTTATGGTCCATAACATTACCTGTATTGTAAATATGTCAATTAAATGATGAATTATTACCTATTTTCCTAGTTTAACAGTTAAAGAAGCAAGTGTAGTATTAGATTATGTGATGGTCAGGTACAATGGTCTCCCCTAAGGAGGCTCAAAACTCCAGTGATCACTGAATACATAATGACAGATTTTCATAATTAAATGAATAAACATTAAACAAGTGGATGGTGTTTTATGCGTGAAGCCTAAATGATTGCTCAATACTGAGTAGACATTGAGTTCTTAATCTTAGATTTGAACAAAAAATGAATGAATAAAGAGAAAGTTTCTCATAATTCACCCTTAGAGAGATAACAAAATGATATCAACATTGATTTAAACAAGGAAAGGAAGAAAGAAAGAAAGAAAGAATTCACAAGATACAATTTAACACCAACATGGTGGATCAAGACTACACTCTTCCTGGAGTAGAAAAAGACAGATTTGAAGAATGAAATAATCAGATATTTAGATCGTCTGTCACACTTGAGTCACACAAGGTGGCACCAAACTTCAGGGATCACAGATTATATAATGAAAGAATTGACCTTTTTTTGTAACATCAATTCCTGGGCAGACTTGCCAGGTATGAAACTGTATGCTGTCATGACACAATTTTAAAATGCCATCAGTTAATCGTCAGATAATCATACTGTCTTGCGTGTTGAATTCTGTTGGTTTGAACTCATCACAAGTGCCTGAATCTCTGTTGTGTTGTGGCAGGACGTGAAATAATGGGCCCAATTCTGGCATAGCAGGAGTAGCCACAATGTTGATAACAGCTGAAAAGATGGATAAAGCAGGGGCATCACCAGCATAGCTGAGAGAGAGATGTTCCTCCGTGTTCTGAGTCGTCATCCTTTTGCCAGGTCTCGGTGATGGTGCCGACCTCCTAGTGCCACTCCTTCTTCTCATGGCAGATCACAACCGGTGTGAAGATGTGGAGGAAGAGCAGGTAGTCAACACCCAGACCACCGTGCCGGCCTTGATGAAGTCCTTGTACTTCTCGGAGGGCACCGTGCATCATTCTGGACTCAATCACCCAGCATCCCTCGTACTCTGGGAGATGCATAGATCATTCAGAAAACGCTCTGCCCATGTCTACAACTTTCCTAACATTGTCCCTGACAGGTATTTGCACCCTAACCGTAATCGGTGATGGCACTGTCTGTCGTTTGCATAATTTAAAGAATTAAATAAGTTAGTAATATCTAACTGTCACAATAAATAGGGGATGTAGCATTTTACTGGCAGGGAAGCATGGCCAGACTCCATTCATGAAGGATGTCATCATCACCAATTGAGTCAATGAATCATAAAATGTGTAGATATTGCACATTATCTCCACAAGAGGGAGCTTTACAGGTCTCTTCATGGAATGGAGGATTGTTGTTTACATAACGATACAAATATTTACATTATCCTGGGGATTAACACAGATTGTCAGTTTAAAGTAATTAATTATGTAATTAGGTGATCTGTGGCACCAGATTCCAGGTGTCATGGACGATAAAATCATTGTTTTATATAACTAAATAATCAAATAATGAGTTCATGTAACATCATCCACTTCCCTAAGGTGGCTCCAAACCAGGCTCATGAACGATGCTGTCGTGATTAATTTAAATATTTTAACTACATAATTGATATTAAGATGGTCTATAATAATTGCCTCCCACATCGCGTCACCACAATCCACTGATCATGGATTATCTAATGTCCAATTTTAATAAACAAATAACAACATAATCAGAGGATGAAATGGTCTGCCAGGCTCCACACAGTTGAGTCTCAGTTGACTCCCACATGATTGTGGGAAATTCCAAGTTTCATCCCTTATTTAATCGCAGAGCAGAGAAGTAACATGTTTAAATGCTGAACTCTCATTGTGTATGCAGGGTTTTTAGAAGATATCACATATTTAATGTTGGACGGCTGCCTCAAAAGAGATGGACTGAAATCTATCAATCGCTAAGTCTACTCTAACAAACGGATTATCACCTTCCTGAAGGAATTCAACAATGTCAAACTCACCTTTTTGATGAATAATCGTGAGTCTTATTATCTTTTTTTCCATAGTTTTACTTCTGAGGAGAGAGAGTATTCATAAACAGAAGTCTCTGAACTGTTTCTCCACCGCCTATGTCCACTGATGAGGTAATCTTGCATTTGGTAACCAGTAAAATCTGTAGGCAAACTTCCTGAGGTATGTTTATGACTTGGTTAGGCGAATCAAACGCTGTCATGAAAAGTTTTAGGAGATAGTTATCTTGGGAGACCGTAATGTCCCAAGATAACTCTTTCTAAGCTGCTCTCTCGTCCTTGGCCCATGCTACCATGATACAGAATGCAAGCAGGGTTGCCAGGCTACATTTATGAACCAACATTCTGTCACATTCTAGTGCCCCTCCCACAGGCTTAAAGGAGAATACCCACCAATGAACTAACCTTACAGCCTCACTGAGTTTCTCACAAAAACAAAGCAGGGCTCTTTCTTTTGAATTCTACATATTTACCCGTCTCTCAAGCTACAACATGCCTGTAGTGACATAAGCATGAAATCGAAAGAATGATTGTGCCATTCAAGTACAATGATGAGTATTTTACTCTTGTTTTCAATTCTTCAATTTGCTAATTTCTAGAATGGAAACAATACAGTTAATCGCCTCTACCATAATCCTTTTCTCTTTATTGAAAATAAAATAAACTCCTCTTCATCCTCTTACCATTAGAGGAGCTTGATCCCACGGTTTCTCAGAGTTGTGTAGATTTGCATTAGGCTGATGATTAAGGATTCCTAGCAGTGTCTTATGTTTCTTTCAGTCATTTTGGATTCCTCAATTGACTGTTCTCTATTAAGTCTTGTAACCTGCTTTCTAAGATGGTTGTTTAGAGATATTTATTGTTTGAGGTGTGTCATGTTATCAGCCCGACAGAGTTCATTAGATGAGATTCCCAGATCATGAGATTATACAGTTATTCCATTTTTAAAATCGGTGGCCACTGTTTCCTTCATGGGTCAGTTCTGTTGCAACCTCGCAGAAACTGATGATGCGAAACATTACAGTTTTTTTAAAATCGTGTAATCATTCTATTGTTAAAAATGTACTACTACGTAATCAGTATCCCCCATTCCTGGGCACTGCTTCTGGTACCGATCTCCTCCTGTGTCAATCCCACAACAGCCACATGACATATGACACCATCATTACTTACGCAATCAGATAAGTTAATAATTGGATAGTCCTCCATACTTAAATTTCATAAGATGGAAACAAACTCCAGTGATTGTCAAGGAAGGAGGACTTAGATGATTAAATACAGCCACTTGATTAACTCCCATGGAGGAATGGCCCTACTCTAGTCAAGAAGAACAACATCTTCATCGATTCAAATAATTCATATTTAATGGAAATTGATTGAATAATGTCATGGTGGTGCATACTTAAATCCCACATGGAGTAGTCAGACTGACCTCTTCCTGGAATAACATATGACACCATCATTACTTACGCAATCAGATAAGTTAATAATTGGATAGTCCTCCATACTTAAATTTCATAAGATGGAAACAAACGCCAGTGATTGTAAGGAAGGAGGACTTAGATGATTAAATACTGCCACTTGATTTCTAATTTCTAGAACGGAAACAATACAATTAATCGCCTCTACCATAATCCTTTTCTCTTTAGTGAAAATAAAATAAACTCCTCTTCATCCTCTTACCTTTAGATGAGCTTGATCCCACGGTTTCTCAGAGTTGTTTAGATTTGCATTAGGCTGATGATTAAGGATTTTGAGCAGTGTCTTATGTTTCTTTCAGTCATTTTGGATTCCTCAATTGGCTGTTCTGTATTCAGTCCTGTATCCTGCTTTCTAATATGGTTATTTAGAGTGATTTATTGTTGGTGGTGTGTCATGTAATCAGCCCGACAGAGTTCATTAGATGAGATTACCTGATCAGGAGATTATACAGTTATTCCATTTTTAAAATCGGTGGTCACTGTGTCCTTCAAGGGTCAGTTCTGTTGCAACCTCTCAGAAACTGATGATGTGAAACAGTACAGTTTTTTTAAAATCATGTGATCATTCGATTGTTAAAATGTACTACTACGTAATCAGCAATCACTGTGTAAGGCCATGTCCCCCATTCTCTGGGCACTGCTTCTGGTACCGATCTCCTGCTGTGTCAATCTCACAGCAGCCAAATGAAGGATAACACCATCATTACTTACACAATCAAATAAGTTCAAAATTGGATAGTCCGCCATACTTAACTTTCATAAGATGGAACCAAACTCCTGTGATTGTCAAGGAAGGAGTACTTAGATGAATAAACACTGCCACATGATTAACTGCCATGGAGGAATGGCCCTACTCCAGTCAAGAAGAACAACATCTTCATCGGTTCAAATAATTAATATAAAATGAAAAATGATTGAATAATGTCATGGTGGTGCATACTTAAATCCCACATGGAGTAGTCAGACTGATCTCTTCCTGGAATAATGTTTTATTTATAAAATTAAATTGATAATTAATTAGCCGTCGTTTTATATTAACACTGAGGAGAAGGCACCAACGTCCTAAAACTATCGCTGATGTAATGACCTATTTCCAGAGCTAAATGTTGAAGTAAAGAGATGATGTTACATCGTCTACTCACAAAATCTGACTCCAAAAGGGACTTAGGGTCCACAACATTACTTGTATTTCAAATACGTTAATTAAATGACGAATTATTTAATTTCCTAGTTTAACAGGTAAATAAGTAAGTATACTATTAGATGATGTGATGTTCTGGCACGATGGACTCCCATAAGGAGTCTAAAAACTTCAGTGATCACTGAATACATAATGACAGATTTTCATAATTCAATGACTAAACATTAAACTAGTGGATGGTGTTTTATGCGCGAAACCTAAAGATTGCTCAATACTGAAGAGTCATTGAGGTCTTAATCATAGATTTGAACAATAAAATGAATGAATGAATGAAGAGATAATTTCTCATAATTCACCCCTAGAGAGATAACAAAATGAGATCAACATTGATTTAAATAAATAAATAATGAAATCACAAGAGACATTTTAACACCAACAAGGTGGATCCAGACTCCACTCTTACTGGAGTAGAAAAAGGCAGACTTAAATAATGAAAGCATCAGATTGTTAGATCGTCTGTCACACTTGAGTCACACAAGGTGGCACCACACTTCAGACTTCACAGATTATATAATGAAACAATTTAATAATTACATCTTTACATATTTAAGTCGTTGAACTTTTTCGTATCATCAATTCCTGGGCAGACTCGCCAGATATGAAAACGGATGCTGTCATCACGGATTTTTAATATTCCATCAGTTAATCGTCAATTAATCATACTTTCTTGCCTGGTGAATTCTGCTGGCCTGACATCCTCACCAGTGCCTGAATCTCTGTTGAGTTGCGGCAGGACCTGAGGTAATTGGCCCATTCCTGGCATACCAGTAGTAGCCAAAATGTTGATATCAGCTGAAAAAGTGGCTGCAGCAGGGGCATCAACAGCATAGCTGAGGGAGAGATGTTCTTCCGTGTTCTGAGTCGTCATCCTTTTGCCAGGTCTCGGTGATGGTGCCAACCTCCTAGTGCCACTACATCTTCTAGACGTAGACCACAACCGACATGAAGATGTGGAGGAAGAGCAAGTAGTCAACACCGAGACCACCATGCAGACCTTGGTAAAGTTCTTTTACTTCTCGGAGGGCACCATGCAATCTTCTGGACTCTATTCTCCAGCATTCCTAGTGGTCTGGAAGACACATAGACATTCAATAAATCCTCTGCCCATGTCTACAAGTTTCCGAATTTGTCAGTGACAGATATTTGCAACCTAATAATAATCGGTGTTGGCATTGTAAGTCGTTTAAGTAATTTAAAGAATTAAGTATATCAGTGATAGCTCACTGTCCCAATAAAGAGGTGATGTAGCATTTAACTGGCAGGAAAGCATGGCCAGACTCCAGTCATGAAGAATGTCATCATCATCCATTGAAACCATGAATCATAAACTGCGATGATATTGCACATTAACGCCACAAGAGGGAGCTTTACAGGTCTCTTCATGGAATGGAGAATTTTTGGTTTACATAATTCCACACATATTTACATTATCTCGGGGATTAACACAAATATTCTATTTAAATACATTAATTATGTAATAGATGATCTGTGGCACCAGAATCCAGGTGTCATGGACGATAAAATCATTGTTTTATATAACTAAATAATCAAATAATGAGTTCATGTAACATCATCCACTTCCCTAAGGTGGCTCCAAACCAGGCTCATGAACGATGCTGTCGTGATTAATTTAAATATTTTAACTACATAATTGATATTAAGATGGTCTATAATAATTGCCTCCCACATCGCGTCACCACAATCCACTGATCATGGATTATCTAATGTCCAATTTTAATAAACAAATAACAACATAATCAGAGGATGAAATGGTCTGCCAGGCTCCACACAGTTGAGTCTCAGTTGACTCCCACATGATTGTGGGAAATTCCAAGTTTCATCCCTTATTTAATCGCAGAGCAGAGAAGTAACATGTTTAAATGCTGAACTCTCATTGTGTATGCAGGGTTTTTAGAAGATATCACATATTTAATGTTGGACGGCTGCCTCAAAAGAGATGGACTGAAATCTATCAATCGCTAAGTCTCCTCTAACAAACGGATTATCACCTTCCTGAAGGAATTCAACAATGTCAAACTCACCTTTTTGATGAATAATCGTGAGTCTTATTATCTTTTTTTTCCATAGTTTTACTTCTGAGGAGAGAGAGTATTCATAAACAGAAGTCTCTGAACTGTTTCTCCACCGCCTATGTCCACTGATGAGGTAATCTTGCATTTGGTAACCAGTAAAATCTGTAGGCAAACTTCCTGAGGTATGTTTATGACTTGGTTAGGCGAATCAAACGCTGTCATGAAAAGTTTTAGGAGATAGTTATCTTGGGAGACCGTAATGTCCCAAGATAACTCTTTCTCGAAGCTGCTCTCTCGTCCTTGGCCCATGCTACCATGATACAGAATGCAAGCAGGGTTGCCAGGCTACATTTATGAACCAACATTCTGTCACATTCTAGTGCCCCTCCCACAGGCTTAAAGGAGAATACCCACCAATGAACTAACCTTACAGCCTCACTGAGTTTCTCACAAAAACAAAGCAGGGCTCTTTCTTTTGAATTCTACATATTTACCCGTCTCTCAAGCTACAACATGCCTGTAGTGACATAAGCATGAAATCGAAAGAATGATTGTGCCATTCAAGTACAATGATGAGTATTTTACTCTTGTTTTCAATTCTTCAATTTGCTAATTTCTAGAATGGAAACAATACAGTTAATCGCCTCTACCATAATCCTTTTCTCTTTATTGAAAATAAAATAAACTCCTCTTCATCCTCTTACCATTAGAGGAGCTTGATCCCACGGTTTCTCAGAGTTGTGTAGATTTGCATTAGGCTGATGATTAAGGATTCCTAGCAGTGTCTTATGTTTCTTTCAGTCATTTTGGATTCCTCAATTGACTGTTCTCTATTAAGTCTTGTAACCTGCTTTCTAAGATGGTTGTTTAGAGATATTTATTGTTTGAGGTGTGTCATGTTATCAGCCCGACAGAGTTCATTAGATGAGATTCCCAGATCATGAGATTATACAGTTATTCCATTTTTAAAATCGGTGGCCACTGTTTCCTTCATGGGTCAGTTCTGTTGCAACCTCGCAGAAACTGATGATGCGAAACATTACAGTTTTTTTAAAATCGTGTAATCATTCTATTGTTAAAAATGTACTACTACGTAATCAGTATCCCCCATTCCTGGGCACTGCTTCTGGTACCGATCTCCTCCTGTGTCAATCCCACAACAGCCACATGACATATGACACCATCATTACTTACGCAATCAGATAAGTTAATAATTGGATAGTCCTCCATACTTAAATTTCATAAGATGGAAACAAACTCCAGTGATTGTCAAGGAAGGAGGACTTAGATGATTAAATACAGCCACTTGATTAACTCCCATGGAGGAATGGCCCTACTCTAGTCAAGAAGAACAACATCTTCATCGATTCAAATAATTCATATTTAATGGAAATTGATTGAATAATGTCAGGGTGGTGCATACTTAAATCCCACATGGAGTAGTCAGACTGACCTCTTCCTGGAATAACATATGACACCATCATTACTTACGCAATCAGATAAGTTAATAATTGGATAGTCCTCCATACTTAAATTTCATAAGATGGAAACAAACGCCAGTGATTGTAAGGAAGGAGGACTTAGATGATTAAATACAGCCACTTGATTAACTCCCATGGAGGAATGGCCCTACTCTAGTCAAGAAGAACAACATCTTCATCGATTCAAATAATTCATATTTAATGGAAATTGATTGAATAATGTCATGGTGGTGCATACTTAAATCCCACATGGAGTAGTCAGACTGACCTCTTCCTGGAATAACATATGACACCATCATTACTTACGCAATCAGATAAGTTAATAATTGGATAGTCCTCCATACTTAAATTTCATAAGATGGAAACAAACGCCAGTGATTGTAAGGAAGGAGGACTTAGATGATTAAATACTGCCACTTGATTTCTAATTTCTAGAACGGAAACAATACAATTAATCGCCTCTACCATAATCCTTTTCTCTTTAGTGAAAATAAAATAAACTCCTCTTCATCCTCTTACCTTTAGATGAGCTTGATCCCACGGTTTCTCAGAGTTGTTTAGATTTGCATTAGGCTGATGATTAAGGATTTTGAGCAGTGTCTTATGTTTCTTTCAGTCATTTTGGATTCCTCAATTGGCTGTTCTGTATTCAGTCCTGTATCCTGCTTTCTAATATGGTTATTTAGAGTGATTTATTGTTGGTGGTGTGTCATGTAATCAGCCCGACAGAGTTCATTAGATGAGATTACCTGATCAGGAGATTATACAGTTATTCCATTTTTAAAATCGGTGGTCACTGTGTCCTTCAAGGGTCAGTTCTGTTGCAACCTCTCAGAAACTGATGATGTGAAACAGTACAGTTTTTTTAAAATCATGTGATCATTCGATTGTTAAAATGTACTACTACGTAATCAGCAATCACTGTGTAAGGCCATGTCCCCCATTCTCTGGGCACTGCTTCTGGTACCGATCTCCTGCTGTGTCAATCTCACAGCAGCCAAATGAAGGATAACACCATCATTACTTACACAATCAAATAAGTTCAAAATTGGATAGTCCGCCATACTTAACTTTCATAAGATGGAACCAAACTCCTGTGATTGTCAAGGAAGGAGTACTTAGATGAATAAACACTGCCACATGATTAACTGCCATGGAGGAATGGCCCTACTCCAGTCAAGAAGAACAACATCTTCATCGGTTCAAATAATTAATATAAAATGAAAAATGATTGAATAATGTCATGGTGGTGCATACTTAAATCCCACATGGAGTAGTCAGACTGATCTCTTCCTGGAATAATGTTTTATTTATAAAATTAAATTGATAATTAATTAGCCGTCGTTTTATATTAACACTGAGGAGAAGGCACCAACGTCCTAAAACTATCGCTGATGTAATGACCTATTTCCAGAGCTAAATGTTGAAGTAAAGAGATGATGTTACATCGTCTACTCACAAAATCTGACTCCAAAAGGGACTTAGGGTCCACAACATTACTTGTATTTCAAATACGTTAATTAAATGACGAATTATTTAATTTCCTAGTTTAACAGGTAAATAAGTAAGTATACTATTAGATGATGTGATGTTCTGGCACGATGGACTCCCATAAGGAGTCTAAAAACTTCAGTGATCACTGAATACATAATGACAGATTTTCATAATTCAATGACTAAACATTAAACTAGTGGATGGTGTTTTATGCGCGAAACCTAAAGATTGCTCAATACTGAAGAGTCATTGAGGTCTTAATCATAGATTTGAACAATAAAATGAATGAATGAATGAAGAGATAATTTCTCATAATTCACCCCTAGAGAGATAACAAAATGAGATCAACATTGATTTAAATAAATAAATAATGAAATCACAAGAGACATTTTAACACCAACAAGGTGGATCCAGACTCCACTCTTACTGGAGTAGAAAAAGGCAGACTTAAATAATGAAAGCATCAGATTGTTAGATCGTCTGTCACACTTGAGTCACACAAGGTGGCACCACACTTCAGACTTCACAGATTATATAATGAAACAATTTAATAATTACATCTTTACATATTTAAGTCGTTGAACTTTTTCGTATCATCAATTCCTGGGCAGACTCGCCAGATATGAAAACGGATGCTGTCATCACGGATTTTTAATATTCCATCAGTTAATCGTCAATTAATCATACTTTCTTGCCTGGTGAATTCTGCTGGCCTGACATCCTCACCAGTGCCTGAATCTCTGTTGAGTTGCGGCAGGACCTGAGGTAATTGGCCCATTCCTGGCATACCAGTAGTAGCCAAAATGTTGATATCAGCTGAAAAAGTGGCTGCAGCAGGGGGCATCAACAGCATAGCTGAGGGAGAGATGTTCTTCCGTGTTCTGAGTCGTCATCCTTTTGCCAGGTCTCGGTGATGGTGCCAACCTCCTAGTGCCACTACATCTTCTAGACGTAGACCACAACCGACATGAAGATGTGGAGGAAGAGCAAGTAGTCAACACCGAGACCACCATGCAGACCTTGGTAAAGTTCTTTTACTTCTCGGAGGGCACCATGCAATCTTCTGGACTCTATTCTCCAGCATTCCTAGTGGTCTGGAAGACACATAGACATTCAATAAATGCTCTGCCCATGTCTACAAGTTTCCGAATTTGTCAGTGACAGATATTTGCAACCTAATAATAATCGGTGTTGGCATTGTAAGTCGTTTAAGTAATTTAAAGAATTAAGTATATCAGTGATAGCTCACTGTCCCAATAAAGAGGTGATGTAGCATTTAACTGGCAGGAAAGCATGGCCAGACTCCAGTCATGAAGAATGTCATCATCATCCATTGAAACCATGAATCATAAACTGCGATGATATTGCACATTAACGCCATAAGAGGGAGCTTTACAGGTCTCTTCATGGAATGGAGAATTTTTGGTTTACATAATTCCACACATATTTACATTATCTCGGGGATTGACACAAATATTCTATTTAAATACATTAATTATGTAATAGATGATCTGTGGCACCAGAATCCAGGTGTCATGGACGATATAATCATTGTTTTATATAATTAAATGATCAAATAATGAGTTCATGTAACATCATCCACTTCCCTAAGGTGGCTCCAAACCAGGCTCATGAACGATGCTGTCGTGATTAATTTAAATATTTTAACTACATAATTGATATTAAGATGGTCTCTAATAATTGCCTCCCACATCACGTAACCACAATCCACTGATCATGGATTATCTAATGTCCTATTTTAATAATCAAATAACAACATAATCAGAGGATGAAATGGTCTGCCATTCTCCACACAGTTGTCTCTCAGTTGACTCCCACATGATTGTGGGAAACTCCCAGGTTCATCCCTTATTTAATCATAGAGCACAGTAGTAACATTTTTAAATGCTGATCTGTCATGGTGTATGCAGGGTTTTTAGAAGATATCACATATTTAATGTTGGACGGCTGCCTCAAAAGAGATGGACTGAAATCTAATAATCGCTAAGTCTACGTTAACAAATGGATTATCACTTTCCGGAAGGAAGTCAACAATGTCAAACTCACCTTTTTGATGAATAACCGTGAGTCTTATTATCTTTTGTTCCATAGTTTTACTTCTTAGGAGAGAGATTATTCGTAAAGAGTAGACTTTGAACTGTTACTCCACAGACTATGTTCTTCTGATGATTATGTAATCGTGAATTTGGTAACCAGAAAAAGCTGTCGGCACACTTCCAGAGGTGTGGCTATGACATGGTTAGGCGAATCAAATGCTGTCATTAAAAGTTTTAGGAGATAGTTATCTTGGCCGACTGTAATGTCCCATGATAACACTCTCTCGAAGCTGCTCTCTCGTCCTTGGCCCATGATACCTGGATACAAGATGCATGCAGGGTTGGTAAGCAACCTTTATGAAGCAACATTCTGTCACATTCAAGTGCCCCTCCCACATGCTAAAAGGCGTATACCCACCGATTAACTAACCCTACAGCCTCACTGAGTTTCTCACAAAAACAAAGCAGGTCTCTTTCTTTGGAGTTCTACATATTTACCCGTCTCTCAAGCTACAACATGCCTATAGTGACATAAGCATGAAACGAAAGAATCATTGTGTCATTCAAGTACAATGATGAGTATTTTAAACCTGTTTTCTATGCTTCAATTTTCTAATTTCTAGAACGGAAACAATACAATTAATCGCCTCTACCATAATCCTTTTCTCTTTAGTGAAAATAAAATAAACTCCTCTTCATCCTCTTACCTTTAGAGGAGCTTGATCCCACGGTTTTTCAGAGTTGTTTAGATTTGCATTAGGCTGATGATTAAGGATTTTGAGCAGTGTCTTATGTTTCTTTCAGTCATTTTGGATTCCTCAATTGACTGTTCTCTATTAAGTCCTGTACCCCTCTTTCTAAGATGGTTATTTAGAGTTATTTATTGTTGGTGGTGTGTCATGTTATCAGGCCGACAGAGTTCATTACATGAGATTCCCTGATCAGGAGATTATACAGTTATTCCATTTTTAAAATCGGTGGTCACTGTGTCCTTCATGGGTCAGTTCTATTGCAACCTCTCAGAAACTGATGATGCGAAACAGTACAGTTTTTTAAAATCGTGTAATCATTTGATTGTTAAAAATGTACTACTACGTAATCAGTAATCACTCTATGAGGCAGTGTCCCCCATTCTCTGGGCACTGCTTCTGGTACCGATCTCCTGCTCTGTCAATCCCACATGACCATCATTACTTACACAATCAAGTAAGTTAATAATTGGATAGTCCTCCATACTTAACTTTCAAAAGATGGAACCATACTCCAGTGATTGTCAAGGAAGTAGTATTTAGATGATTAAATAATGCCACGTGATTAACTCCCATGGAGGAATGGCCCGACTCCCGTCAAGAAGAACAACATCTTCATCGATTTAAATAATTAATATATAATGAAAAATGATTGAAAAATGACATGGTGGTGCATACTTAAATCCCACATGGAGTAGTCAGAATGATCTCTTCCTGGAATAATGATGTTTTTAAAAAATTAAATTGATAATTAATTAGTGGGCCTTTTATAGTAACACTGACGAGATGGCACCAAAGTCCTAAACCTATCGCTGATGTAAAGATCTATTTACACAGCTAAATGATGAAGTAATGAGATGATATTACATCATCAACTCCCACAATCTGACTCCAAAAGGGACTTATGGTCCATAACATTACCTGTATTGTAAATATGTCAATTAAATGATGAATTATTACCTATTTTCCTAGTTTAACAGTTAAAGAAGCAAGTGTAGTATTAGATTATGTGATGGTCAGGTACAATGGTCTCCCCTAAGGAGGCTCAAAACTCCAGTGATCACTGAATACATAATGACAGATTTTCATAATTAAATGAATAAACATTAAACAAGTGGATGGTGTTTTATGCGTGAAGCCTAAATGATTGCTCAATACTGAGTAGACATTGAGTTCTTAATCTTAGATTTGAACAAAAAATGAATGAATAAAGAGAAAGTTTCTCATAATTCACCCTTAGAGAGATAACAAAATGATATCAACATTGATTTAAACAAGGAAAGGAAGAAAGAAAGAAAGAAAGAATTCACAAGATACAATTTAACACCAACATGGTGGATCAAGACTACACTCTTCCTGGAGTAGAAAAAGACAGATTTGAAGAATGAAATAATCAGATATTTAGATCGTCTGTCACACTTGAGTCACACAAGGTGGCACCAAACTTCAGGGATCACAGATTATATAATGAAAGAATTGACCTTTTTTGTAACATCAATTCCTGGGCAGACTTGCCAGGTATGAAACTGTATGCTGTCATGACACAATTTTAAAATGCCATCAGTTAATCGTCAGATAATCATACTGTCTTGCGTGTTGAATTCTGTTGGTTTGAACTCATCACAAGTGCCTGAATCTCTGTTGTGTTGTGGCAGGACGTGAAATAATGGGCCCAATTCTGGCATAGCAGGAGTAGCCACAATGTTGATAACAGCTGAAAAGATGGATAAAGCAGGGGCATCACCAGCATAGCTGAGAGAGAGATGTTCCTCCGTGTTCTGAGTCGTCATCCTTTTGCCAGGTCTCGGTGATGGTGCCGACCTCCTAGTGCCACTCCTTCTTCTCATGGCAGATCACAACCGGTGTGAAGATGTGGAGGAAGAGCAGGTAGTCAACACCCAGACCACCGTGCCGGCCTTGATGAAGTCCTTGTACTTCTCGGAGGGCACCGTGCATCATTCTGGACTCAATCACCCAGCATCCCTCGTACTCTGGGAGATGCATAGATCATTCAGAAAACGCTCTGCCCATGTCTACAACTTTCCTAACCTTGTCCCTGACAGGTATTTGCACCCTAACCGTAATCGGTGATGGCACTGTCTGTCGTTTGCATAATTTAAAGAATTAAATAAGTTAGTAATATCTAACTGTCACAATAAATAGGGGATGTAGCATTTTACTGGCAGGGAAGCATGGCCAGACTCCATTCATGAAGGATGTCATCATCACCAATTGAGTCAATGAATCATAAAATGTGTAGATATTGCACATTATCTCCACAAGATGGAGCTTTACAGGACTCTTCATGGAATGGAGGATTGTTGTTTACATAACGATACAAATATTTACATTATCCTGGGGATTAACACAGATTGTCAGTTTAAAGTAATTAATTATGTAATTAGGTGATCTGTGGCACCAGATTCCAGGTGTCATGGACGATAAAATCATTGTTTTATATAACTAAATAATCAAATAATGAGTTCATGTAACATCATCCACTTCCCTAAGGTGGCTCCAAACCAGGCTCATGAACGATGCTGTCGTGATTAATTTAAATATTTTAACTACATAATTGATATTAAGATGGTCTATAATAATTGCCTCCCACATCGTGTCACCACAATCCACTGATCATGGATTATCTAATGTCCAATTTTAATAAACAAATAACAACATAATCAGAGGATGAAATGGTCTGCCAGGCTCCACACAGTTGAGTCTCAGTTGACTCCCACATGATTGTGGGAAATTCCAAGTTTCATCCCTTATTTAATCGCAGAGCAGAGAAGTAACATGTTTAAATGCTGAACTCTCATTGTGTATGCAGGGTTTTTAGAAGATATCACATATTTAATGTTGGACGGCTGCCTCAAAAGAGATGGACTGAAATCTATCAATCGCTAAGTCTACTCTAACAAACGGATTATCACCTTCCTGAAGGAATTCAACAATGTCAAACTCACCTTTTTGATGAATAATCGTGAGTCTTATTATCTTTTTTTCCATAGTTTTACTTCTGAGGAGAGAGAGTATTCATAAACAGAAGTCTCTGAACTGTTTCTCCACCGCCTATGTCCAATGATGAGGTAATCTTGCATTTGGTAACCAGTAAAATCTGTAGGCAAACTTCCTGAGGTATGTTTATGACTTGGTTAGGCGAATCAAACGCTGTCATGAAAAGTTTTAGGAGATAGTTATCTTGGGAGACTGTAATGTCCCAAGATAACTCTTTCTCGAATCTGCTCTCTCGTCCTTGGCCCATGCTACCAGGATACAGAATGCAAGCAGGGTTGCCAGGCTACATTAATGAACCAACATTCTGTCACATTCTAGTGCCCCTCCCACAGGCTTAAAGGAGAATACCCACCAATGAACTAACCTTACAGCCTCACTGAGTTTCTCACAAAAACAAAGCAGGGCTCTTTCTTTTGAATTCTACATATTTACCCGTCTCTCAAGCTACAACATGCCTGTAGTGACATAAGCATGAAATCGAAAGAATGATTGTGCCATTCAAGTACAATGATGAGTATTTTACTCTTGTTTTCAATTCTTCAATTTGCTAATTTCTAGAATGGAAACAATACAGTTAATCGCCTCTACCATAATCCTTTTCTCTTTATTGAAACTAAAATAAACTCCTCTTCATCCTCTTACCATTAGAGGATCTTGACCCCATGGTTTCTCAGAGTTGTGTAGATTTGCATTAGGCTGATGATTAAGGATTTTGAGCAGTGTCTTATGTTTCTTTCAGTCATTTTGGATTCCTCAATTGACTGTTCTCTATTAAGTCCTGTACCCCTCTTTCTAAGATGGTTATTTAGAGTTATTTATTGTTGGTGGTGTGTCATGTTATCAGGCCGACAGAGTTCATTACATGAGATTCCCTGATCAGGAGATTATACAGTTATTCCATTTTTAAAATCGGTGGTCACTGTGTCCTTCATGGGTCAGTTCTATTGCAACCTCTCAGAAACTGATGATGCGAAAAAGTACAGTTTTTTAAAATCGTGTCATCATTTGATTGTTAAAAATGTACTACTACGTAATCAGTAATCACTCTACGAGGCAGTGTCCCCCATTCTCTGGGCACTGCTTCTGGTACCTATCTCCTGCTCTGTCAATCCCACATGACCATCGTTACTTACACAATCAAGTAAGTTAATAATTGGATAGTCCTCCATACTTAACTTTCAAAAGATGGAACCATACTCCAGTGATTGTCAAGGAAGTAGTATTTAGATGATTAAATAATGCCACGTGATTAACTCCCATGGAGGAATGGCCCGACTCCCGTCAAGAAGAACAACATCTTCATCGATTTAAATAATTAATATATAATGAAAAATGATTGAAAAATGACATGGGGGTGCATACTTAAATCCCACATGGAGTAGTCAGAATGATCTCTTCCTGGAATAATGATGTTTTTAAAAAATTAAATTGATAATTAATTAGTGGGCCTTTTATAGTAACACTGACGAGATGGCACCAAAGTCCTAAACCTATCGCTGATGTAAAGATCTATTTACACAGCTAAATGATGAAGTAATGAGATGATATTACATCATCAACTCCCACAATCTGACTCCAAAAGGGACTTATGGTCCATAACATTACCTGTATTGTAAATATGTCAATTAAATGATGAATTATTACCTATTTTCCTAGTTTAACAGTTAAAGAAGCAAGTGTAGAGACATTGAGTTCTTAATCTTAGATTTGAACAAAAAATGAATGAATAAAGAGAAAGTTTCTCATAATTCACCCTTAGAGAGATAACAAAATGATATCAACATTAG